>NC_069004.1:12178236-12180545 GCF_001194135.2 Octopus bimaculoides | reverse complement strand
ACACACACACATATATATTATATACACATATACTTGCGTGTGTGTAAACAAACAGTTGCCTCAAATCGAGGAACTACATTTGCACGAGTAAAATTGTAGAGCATAGAAGAATACACTGAAAATGTTGGAGTGGAAGCAGTTTTTACCAAAGTGTTCAAATAACATTTTTGCACCACATTGTTTTTGCCTTAGAGTAACAAGAGCTCTCGCACAAGCGGAAGTTTAGTGAAATCAAGAAAATTGTTTCTTTGGTTATCTAGTTGAGTAAACAGTAATCTCTTTTTATAAATGGGAGAATTACGGTATGAAAACAAATAGAAGCAGACTTGAAAAAGATTTCAGATAATAACAACAACAACAACGACAAGTAGGGCGAGTAAGATCTTTCTATTTGAAGGTAGCTGAAGGTAGCAGAGGGAAAAGAACAAAATCTCATTAGAAAATCTTTGTAAATTTCTATGTATCTGACCTTTAGCTTCTTTGCGATAAATTAGGTTCAAACAGGCAAAATGAGAAGACAGAACAAATAAATAATGAAGATAATTGTTCAATTCCTTGAATAAAACACATAGAACATAAAAAAGAGAAGCTAATCAATGTCCAATATCTCTGGATAACATTTAATGTTGAGTTATTGAATTGTGCTGAAGACTACATTTGTGCAACGATGAAGAAGTTAACAGCAGTTTCATTGGTGTTAAGTCTTGTATTCCTGGAAGTAGTTCTATAGAAAGCTGGTTTATTTGCTCAGTGAACAACAAGGAATTGGTCAACTGTATTGACTGAAAGTAAGTGAGGTGGCAAGTAGAATTGCTTGACCAGCTATTATTCTAAATTATTGCGGCTGACCGTCATAAAACTGGTGCAAGAATTGTCTGATCAAACCTGGCTGACTGATTGACTGACTAATCGCGTTCCATTGTGAGAAATGGAACATATTCCATGAACCATCAAAATATCAAATGGGACTGTAAATGAAATATAAATAAAATAAAATAGAGTAACAGAACGAGATTTTGACAAACCTGAAGGAAATCATGTGAAGCATGTCAGATTGTGAGAACAATCTAGAAAGGATTTGGATGCTTTGTGACCATTTAAAGATTATGGCATGGACTGGTGAATAGTTGAGAGGGAGAGAGAGAGAGAGAGAAAGAGAGAGATGAAGAGAAAGTTTTTGATTAATGGAATCAGGTGAGATACTGAGATGAAAGTCAAGGAATGGTAAGGCAAGGATGTGGCTATGAAGACAGAAGCCATCCTCACAGAAATATTTACCAAATGATTGGTGTTCCTTTAGTGCTGTTGTCAGGGCAAAGTGTTATCATTGACATCCTGTTGACTAAGATAAAGGGGAAGATAACACTGACCTGGGATTTTTCACCCAGTGCTGTCGGTGGTGGGTGGGAGGTGTGAGTCATGGGGAAACAAACAGTTCTTGGAATGAAAGCAGGGTTAGAGTTAAATTGAAGATATTGGATAACAGGTATTATAATTGCAAGTGAGATAAGTAAGAGGAACATCTGGTAAAGTACAGACATTATCTAAACAAAGCTTTTGATATGGTTCCATGGTCGGAAGCCATCAGGTGTAAATAGGTAATACATAAATGAAATCTAGACAAATGATTTGGAAGAATAGACCAGGAATGGTAATGAAACCAGTAGAAGAGTTAGGGCCAAGGTAAACACATGGCAAATTTCTGTCTAGCATTGGTTTTGCATCCATTCTAAACAGTAATGGTGTTAGTACGGTTGGTACCACATTATAATGATGACAAAGTAGTCATTGTAAAAGTTATTAAAGAAATGTACAATACATGAAAAAATTGGAAGAAGAGCTTAACTCTTTAGCAGTTGCATTATTCTGTTAAAAGTAATGATTACTTATTCACATTGTTTTGAATTAATCATGCATTATTTTGTAGCTTTGAGATTTTGATGAGATAATTTAATTTTTAGAATGACATTATAGGGTTGGTGTGAGAGGCCAGACCTGGCCACTTTGTACATAAAACAGGTAGGATATTTTGGCCGGATATGGCCGGTTTAGATGCTGAAGTATTTAATCCTTTAGCATTTAAACTGGTCATATCCAGCCCAGGTCCAGGTCCGTTCGTGCTACAGATCACGATGAGAGGGATAACTTCCCTTGGCAAAACAAACAGGACACAGATGTGTGTCGATAAGCCAGCTGGAGGAGATGTCCTCCTGGGGCTAAAAGCAACAGTAACATCCACCCCTAGGGGTCAGCCACACTTAAGTGGCAATATACTTCACTTCATCGTGCAGTTACTGTTAATACTTCAT
>NC_069004.1:12176686-12178078 GCF_001194135.2 Octopus bimaculoides | reverse complement strand
TATATATATATATATATATATATGATTATTCCTGACTATTATTTGTGAGAAAATAATCAATTTGTGGAGAAAACTAGAGCCAGGACTTTGATGAGAAAATCTATTTGATGTAGCAATAACCTCTGAAAAGAATCATTTTTGTACATTTATAGAATATGATAAATGGGCCAGTCTTTAAGAGTTTTTATCTGAATGAGATGGAAATGCTGCAGAGATAAAAACAAAAAGGAGAGCATTTAATAATAGGCTTTTTGGACAAAGGAGTAAAAATTATCACTTGTACAATATTTGGATCATAAAAGGTCATTTGTATTGTTTACAGAACAGAAAGAAAGGATGGGTAGTTTTGAATAAATGTTGTTTTTTTCTTGAAAATTTGAAGATCGTTTAATTGAAAAGCTGCAATTTCGAATTGGCATGAAAAGTGAAAAAAAATTTGTGCTCCTCTCTTTGTCTGTCTCTCTGCACTTACACTTTCTCTCTCTCTCTCTCCCTCTCTCTACTCTCCATTGCTCTCTGCGCTCACCCCCGTCTCACACTTTGGTCTCTCTATTTCTTTATCTTCCTTTTCAATATTTCATTCTAATTGAAAAGCGCCAAAGTATAAACACAGAATAAAGTGCTCTTTAAGAGGATCTATTTACCAATTTTGAAATTTCAATGATGATTAATAAAGTACTTGAGTTAGTCAGATTCTGTTATTGTCCATCAAGAGAATGTCCAATGTTTCCAGAGGTCAAAAGTAAAGAAGTGAAGTCTCAGTTAAACAGTGTTTGAAGTGTACCTCTGGTGTTTAGGACAGATATAATGATTGATCTCGTTCTGATACTGACGAAAACAACGTTCTGACACTGTTGAAAAATGTGAAGATTCTCTTTTACAAAGAATGGAAGAAGAACCGTTCAAATGGTTGTTGGAAGTATCACAGCAAGTCTCAAGTTGAGGAAGAGTGTGGAATGAAACAAAGTAAAATATTTGAAGCTCAATAACTGTTGTTGCTGGAAGCCTAAAATGTCACGATGAAGAGATTCATAGAAATATTAATAAAACCTGAAATTTATACCAAATCTTAAATCCAGTTCTATATTTAAGAGATGAGGAACCATGTACATTATTTACATTATTTACATTTAACAGATATTTGTCCTCATCTTGTTTGTTGTTAACACGTTTCGGCTGATATACCCTCCAGCCTTCATCAGGTGTCTTGGGGAAATTTTGAACCTGGGTTATTTTTCGATGTTGTTAACATTATTATTCCTGACTGGCCTTCGTGCAAGTGGCACGTAAAAGCACCCACTACACTCTCGGAGTGGTTGGCATTAGGAAGGGCATCCAGCTGTAGAAACTCTGCCAAATCAGATTGGAGCCTGGTGTAGCCATCTGGTTCAC
>NC_069004.1:12173102-12176676 GCF_001194135.2 Octopus bimaculoides | reverse complement strand
ATCCAGCTGTAGAAACTCTGCCAAATCAGATTGGAGCCTGGTGTAGCCATCTGGTTCACCAGTCCTCAGTCAAATCGTCCAACCCATGCTAGCATGGAAAGCGGACATTAAACGATGATGATGATGATGAGGTCACTGCCTTGTAGTAGCCCATTGGCAAATGGCGTAGTGGTTAAGAGTGTGGGCTACTAACCCCAAGATTCCAAGTTCAATTCCATATATATTATATATACACATTCATATATATATATATATATATATATATATATATATTGGGTCATCCCATAAATAATGCGGTATTTACAATTGTATGAACTAAATGTCGGAGGGGGGATGGGATAATCTACCTCCATCAACTTGCTATAAAAACAATGGATTGTGAGGTCAAGGTAGTGAATTACTAACAATAAGGTCATGAGTTCAATTCTTACAGGCGCTACTTCATAAAGCTCAAATTTATTACGGCCATATGTGATGGAGAAGGAGTGAGAGTGGTAAATTCTAACATTTTGGTCAGGTCCTTCTAAACCAGAGCAACCAGCCTCAGATTCTTGTTGTTAGCTATTATTTTACTTTACTAGCAAATGTTCCATTCCTGCAGTAGTAGTAGTAGTAGTAGTAGTAGTAGTAGTAGTAGTAGCAGTGGTGATGGTGGCGATGGTTATGGTAGTGGTGGTGGGGGTTGTTGTTATGGTGGTGGTGGTGGTGGTGGTAGTGGTGGTTACGGTAGTGATAGTGGTGATGGCAATTGGTACCATAAAAAAAACTTTCATTTTAAAATGTCCAAATATGATTTCACAAAAGAAATTAAATTAAATATTAAATACCCAAAATAGTTTAACAGAGACAAATTTCAAAGATAAAAAAAAAAAAAATCAATTTAACATTACAAAAAAAAGAAATGTCTTGCAATCAAATAAAAACTATTTTGTCAATAAAAAACAAATTATTTCTCACCTTCGGCTAATGACATAAAAAATATATTTTAAAACACAGGAAGTGTTTCTACCTAAATGTAAAATCACAGAAAATGAGAAAAGTGATGGTGGTGGTGGCAGTGGAGGGGATTTGAACTCAAAACATAAAAAGCCAGCAGCTATGAAGCATTTTGTCCAATGCATTGACAATTCTGTTAGCTTGCCACCATCACCATCATAATAACAATAATAACAATGGCTTCGAATTTTGCCACAAGGGTCACAATTTTGTGGGAGAGGATGAGATGATTACATTGGCCCCAGTGTTCAACTGGTACTTATTTTATCAACTTCAAAAGGATGAAAGGTAAAGTTGGCCTCAGCAGAATTTGAACTCAGAACGTAAGGATGGCCGAAATGCTTTGCAGCATTTTGCCTGTCCGGTATGCTAATGATTCTGCCAGCTAGCCACCTTATTAATAATAGTAACCCTTTCTACTGAAGACACAAGACCTGAAATTTTGAGGAGAGGAATTGTTGATCATATTGACCCCGGTACTTGACTGGTACTTAATTTATCAGCTCTGAAAGGGTGAAAGGAAAAGTGGACCTTGGCAGAATTTGAACTCAGAACTCAAGGATAGATGAAATACTGCAAAGCATTTTGCCTGGCATGCTAATGACTCTGCCAGCTCACCATCTTTAATAATAATAATAATAATAATAATAACAATAATAATAATGATGATGATGATGATGATGATGAGGAGGAGGAGGAGGAGGAGGAAGAAGAGAAGAAGAAGAAGAAGAAGAAGAAGAAAAAGAAGAAGAAGAAAAAGAAGAAAAAGAAGAAAAGGAAGAAGAAAAGGAAGAAGAAAAAGAAGAAGAAGAAGAAGAAGAAGAAAAGGAAGAAGAAAAAGAAGAACAAGAAGAAGAACAAGAACAAGAAGAAGAAGAACAAGAAGAGGAGGAGGAGGAGTGAATGAACAATATTCTGACACTTTGTGTGTCTTCCACAAGTTCAAAATAATCATCTCAATTCACTTCATTTTGGTAATATTTAAGGATTGGCGTTACTCCTCCAGAAGGGAAAGGAACAATAAGAAGATAGCGACTGTTATCGAATGAAACAATATTTTGACACTTCGTGTATCTTCCATAAAGTGTCGAAATATTCTTCATTCCATAACAGTGGCACTCTTCTTATTGTTCCTTTACCTTCGGGAGGAGTAATGAAAATCCTTAAATATTAATAATAATAATAATAATAATAATCATTACATCACCCCCTTTCCAAAGTGTCATAAAGACTGTAGTAAAACTCTGAGATATTAGGGGTATATGGGATGGGGGGGTGTCTTGAAAGTGGATTAGGTTAAATCAGAAAACTACTAGAGAATAGCACTATATCAGATGAAGGGAGATTTAGGGGAGGAGAGGGATCTAAAAAGCCATTTAACCCTCTCTCCCTGCCACCACCCCATGTTATGTGTTTACCAAGAGCCTCCTCTCCACAATCCACTACATAACACACACACACACACAATTATATTTATTCCCTTGATGACAGTTTATCTCGGATGCCAATGGAAACAGCCGAAGAGAGAGAGAGAGAGATAGAGAGAGAGAGATAGAGAGAGAGAGAGAGGGAGAGAGAGAGGGAGAGAGAGAGAGAGGGAGAGAGAGAGAGGGGCAGTGGGCGAGTTAGATGTAGAAAGAGAAAAGGAGGGTGTCTGGCTTGTCCCCGTCCCCACACCACCTTTCTTTTCACTGACATCTACCTTAGGATATTTAAACTTCCATATAAATTCTTCCTTCTGATCCATTCTTATTTCTTTATTGCCCACAAGGGGCTAAACATAGAGGGGACAAGCAAGGACAGACAAAGGGATTAAGTCGATTACGTCGACCCCAGTGCGTAACTGGTACTTAATTTATCAACCCCGAAAGGATGAAAGGCAAAGTCGACCTCGGCGGAATTTGAACTCAGAATGTAGCGACGGGTTAAATAACATCGCTGATTATTAATGCTGAGTGGAATAATTAAGTGACAACAAATAAGAGAAGCTCCATTTCTCTCTTCTTTGATAATAATTAGGTTAACGACAGCTGAAGACGGATAGTCCTTGTCTGATAATAATTAGATTAGCAACATCTGGAGAAGGTCTGTCCTTGTCCTTGGTTGATAGAAATCATAACAAGAGAAACGAAAAGGAAACAACTACAAACTCTGTCTGAAAATAAATCTTGGACTTCCTGAGATATTACTTGAGCTAATCTGGTCATCTTCAGAAACATGAAGGACAAACGTCACTTCCTTTAAGTAAGAAGAACATGAAGAAAATATATATATATATAACAACTGGATGGATACAGTTTAAAATCAACTTGGTAATATGGATGAGTGATGGAGGTGGTGGAAGCTGCAAGCAGGAAAAAGGGCAACAGAGAAGAAATTACTTGTAACTAAATATTAGCAGCATGCATAGCTGTGTGGTAAGAAGCTGGCTTCCCAACCACATGGTTCTAGGTTCAGTCCCACTGCATGGCACCTTGGACAAGTGAAGTATCTTCTATATATAGCCTCAGACAGACCAAAGGCTTGTGAATGGATTTGGTAGATCGAAACTGAAAGAAGCCTATCGTGTATATATATA
>NC_069004.1:12171087-12173092 GCF_001194135.2 Octopus bimaculoides | reverse complement strand
TTTTAAAGCCTAGCCATATGTGTTTCCACCAGCTGGACGGGACGCCAGTCCATCGCAGCGTTACCCAAGAAATAGGAAGAAAGAGTGAGAGAAAGTTGGAGCGGAAGAGTACAACAAGCACATGGCATAGTGATTAGGGTGTTGGACTTGTGATTGTAAGATTGTGGTTTCGATTCCTGGACTGCGCAACATGTTGTTTTCTAGAGCAAAACACTTCATTTGATGTTGCTTCAGTCCACTCAGCTGGCAAAAATGAGTAATCCTGCAATGGACTGGTGTCCCATCCAGGTGGGGAATATATACGCCCCAGAAAACAACCCTTATGAGTCAGTATGACTTGAGAAGGGAATTTTACCTTTGTGAAGACACATGGCTTAGTGGTTAAGGTGCTGGGCTCATGACTGTAAGATTGTGGTTTTCAATTCCTGGACTCGACAAGGTAACTTTACTTTTTTTTTTATACTCATCCTGTATCTTAAGGGGCTATCTGGACACTTCCTCACCAATGTTTATCTCTGCAGCTTCTACTGATCACTCTCACCCCCTAAATATGAGTAGCTATGCAGCTCCTCTGAAAGAACCTGTTCTGCTCCCACCCAACCCCAATTCTCTTATAGTTTAACTTCACATCCCCTAACATGAAAGACCTCTGATCTCTTTGGGTTTCATAGTTTTGCAAACTACATGGTGACTTCCCCAGAGCTAATGCCACATAAAAAGCGCCCAGTACATACTGTAAAGTGGTTGGTTTTAGGAAGGGCATCCAGCTATAGAAACGATGCCAAATCAGACACTGGAGTAGGATGTAGTCCTTAGATCCATCAGATCTTGTCAAATTATCCAACCCATACCAGCATGGAACATGGACATTGAATGATAATGAGGATTATGATGATAATGAAATAGGGTACATACACATACACTATCTCCAGAGTACTTATCACTTATTCCATTGACCCCAGAGAGATAAAAAAAAAATTGAAGTGTAACCCAGTTAGATTTGAACTTGGATTACAGAGGGATGAAGCAAAATTCCTCATCCCACCCCCCCATCCTCCACTTAAATATTTTCTTTTCTTGCACAGAATCCTTATAGTGCAGAAATTTATTAAGAAATGTCTTTTTTTTCTGTTTTTTTTCTTTCTTTTTTCTCATGCATTTCCATTTCTGTAAAAACTGTTAAAAATGTTGGCGGTTTTCAGATGCAGGCATTTTCAAATACTCACATGTGTATACACATGCACATACACACACACACACACACAGAGACATACACATGCGTACACATACATACGTCATATAAGTGTGTATGAAGAAGAGAAAATAAATAAAGAACTTTTTTTTTTTCTCCTGCAAGATTATTCTGCAATAAAAAGTGTTGAAAATTACAGAAAATCGAAGAAATCAAAAATCAATGGGACACATTTGAGAGAGAGGGAGAAAGAGAGGGAGAGAGAGGGGGGAGAGGGAGAGAGAGAGAGAGGGGAGAGATAGATAGATAGATAGATAGATAGATAGATAGATAGATAGATAGGTAGACAGACAAACAGATTGATGGGTAGATAGATTAATAGATATGTAGAAAGGTAAATAGATAACTAGAGAGAGAGAGAGAGAAAGAAAAGAGAGAGAAAGAAAGAGAGAGAAAGATAGAGAGAAAGAGGCAAAGTGATAGATAACTAGATAGATAGATAAATAGATAGATAGATAGATATATAGAGAGAATATCATCTCCAAAATTACTTGAACTCTGAAGAAAAACATGAATGCTTAGAATTTCGGCAGCTTAACGAGAAGCCTGCAATGTTATGGTTGAGAGGAAGAAAAAAAAAATTATCAAGATTTTGTTGAGAATAAATGATTACTTTTTACATCTGTTACTAAATTATGGTGGTGTTTTACGGATTAGATCGAGTCTTGGTTAACAACAGTCTTCGTGAAGGAGGGGTTGGGAGTGAAGGGGGGGGGGGCGAATATGGTAATTATGGTGCAAAATAATTAGAAA
>NC_069004.1:12167720-12171077 GCF_001194135.2 Octopus bimaculoides | reverse complement strand
GGGGGGGGCGAATATGGTAATTATGGTGCAAAATAATTAGAAAAACTGCAACACACACAAGTGTGAATGTGTGCATATATATATATATATATGTATATATATATATATATACATATATATATAAACTTACTTGGAAATGGATTATCAAACATCTTCATCTTGGACCGAAAGGCTGGCGCATGTTGATGCATAAAAACTCAAAGATTTTTCTCATTTATGATATAGTTTACAAGAAATATCTTGCAGGGAAAAATAAATTACCTTCGTTTGATCTGGGAAAATTTCAAATTTTTTTTTTTCTTAACAATAACATATTCATTGCAAATAGCAGTAATACCTTATGTAAAAAAAAAATCTTTAAATTTGCATAACTTTTGAAGCATTTGCAATGCTAGACAAGTTAAGGAAAATTAAGAATTTTTTGCATAAGATATTACTGCCAGTCCCTTGATCCATCGCTTGTGCCATCTCCTTTGTCTTTTCTACTGCTACTACAATAGCTTCTGCTCCTTGTAAATGACTGCTCTCATATTCCCCATCCCATCGTCCTTGTTGTATTCTCTCATCCACTACAAACCTTACCCTAACCCATACACCTAATCTCTTCTCCTCCCATCCCCTTTCTAGTTGTGTCCATCCCTATTTGTTACAGGCCATACCCTAACCACTATACCTAGTCCTTCCTCCCCAAACCTGCTGGTCCTGAAATCCCACTGAATCCTGGTCTTCCTGCAGCCATCAACTTATTGAAAAAGGGCCTTGATCCCATTCTTCCCACTTGTATTAGAAGAGTATGAAAGTCATGGGCCCTGCCTCTTCCCCTCCACCGATTATGGAAATTAATTAAGTAATACGTAAAAAACATTGCCCTCTCAAAGCCTAACCAGGCTCATGGGCCCGGTTTCCCAGTTTCTATGGCGTATGTGTTCTCCCCCCCCCGCTCCACAGCTGGACGGGACGTCAATCCATCGCAGCGTTACTCAAGAAACAGGAAGAAAGAGTGAGAGAAAGTGGGGGCGAAAGAGTACAACAGGGGTCGCCACCACCCCCTGCCAGAGCCTCGTGGAGCTTAGGTGTTTTGCTCAATAAACACACACAACGCCCGGTCTGGGAATCGAAACCGCGACCCTCTGACCGCGAGTCCACTGCCCTAACCACTGGGCCATTGTGCCTCCAATTAAGTAATATAATGAACTAAAGATGACACATTGATATGATTTGCAAGAAAGAAAAATGGCCACAGCAAAAGATGCGAGTTAATTACCAAATACAGAGAAGAGGAGGTAGGTAATGGAGGAAGATGGCAGGAGAATTAATCTTCTGTGAGTAGGGATGGGCCTTGCAGTAGGGAATCTTCTGCAATATTTGGTTCAGATTTTGTATGGTGTGACACAGGAAGACACATGTAACTGGTCAATCCAACTGGAAGGCAAATTTGACAATCATCATTATTTAATGTCTGTTTTCTATGCTGGCCTAAGTCGGACAGTTTGACCAATATCTGGTGACCTGCAGGGCTGTACTGAGCTTCAATTCAAGCTGTGGCAGGGTTTCTACAGCTGGAGGCCCTTCCTAATGCCAATCACCTTACAGTGTGTATTGAATAGTATTTTTTTTTTGTGTGCCACTGAGACTAGTGAGATTGCCAAGTAAATTGCAAGGAAAAAGGCCTCCATGGAATGAATAGAGATAAGTTCACTGCCAACAATTCACCATTAAGAAAGGTCACCACAAGGAAAGTTCACTAGGAAAATATATCCATAGTATCTCACCATTAATAGTTAAAAACTATTTTATTGAAAAAAAAAAAAAAAAAAAAATGAAAGTAATGGAGATCAAAATGTGCAATCAGGAATTTTGACGACAGTGAACTTTTCCTGCAGTGAATTGATGACGGTGAACTTATCAGACATGCCAGGGAATACTTCTCGAGTATTCTGAAAAATGTTTGTTACAGACTAAATAAATAGAGGGAAAAGGAGAAGTATGTGTGTGTGTGTGTGTGTGTGTGTGTGCGTGATAGGCTTGTTTTCAGTTTGCATCTACCAAATTCACTCACAAGACTTTGGTTGGAATGAGGCTATAGAAGACATTTGCCCAAGGTGCCATGCATTGGGACTTGAACCCAGAATCATGTGGTTGAGAAACAAGCTTCTTACCACACAACCATACCTACACCTGTACATAAGCATCTATGAATGCACGCACACACACACACACATAACATATATACATAACACACACACAAGTCTCTAGACATACAGACACATACACACATATAGACACAGACACACACACAAACAGACAGACACAAACATATTCTATGAACAGAATGACCTAAATGGAACAAACGGAATTCCTGAACCTTACAAATCTTCTGGCTTCTTTCTGGGTCTCATGTCAGCCTGACTTGACAGAAACATGTAAAACAACTGAGGCAGTGGGGTGGGGCGTGGGGCATGGGCTACGGTTGTAGGGTGGTGGTATTAGGGGGACAGGGTGGGGGAGGCGATTGTGCTGCAGTAGGTGATGAAGGTGAACATGTTAAACCATCTCTAACAACAAAGATAAGACTGGAATTCACAAC
Source organism: Octopus bimaculoides (assembly GCF_001194135.2). Lineage (NCBI taxonomy): Eukaryota > Metazoa > Mollusca > Cephalopoda > Octopoda > Octopodidae > Octopus > Octopus bimaculoides. The sequence goes on along the minus strand of NC_069004.1, from coordinate 12,168,490 downwards.
TAATTCAACATATATATAGACATATTTACCATATTTCTTCACCATTATTCACAAGAACAACCATCATAAAAATCAATTCACGAAAGGAACCTCAATGGAGTCACTCAAATTGTTAGAAATAACAGCTAAGTCTTTTTTAAATAAGCAATGACTACTGAACAATAGAGTCCAAGATATACTATGTCCAAATAAAAGATGAGATGGTCATGGTTGGAATGTCTTTCACTATAGGTCCTGCTCAACCAAATGACCAGAAATTTAATGAAGTCTTATCTTGCTGGTCTCTGATTACCGTCACCGAAGACAAACAGACAGACAGGATAGGATTGTAAAAGACTTTCAACATGAAGGTGCAGAAGTGGTTGTGTTGGTAAGTAGCTTGTTTACCAACCATATGGTTCCGGGTTCATTCCCACTGCATGGCACCTTGGGAAACTGTCTTCTACTATAGCCTCGGGCCGACCAAAGCCTCGTGTGTGGATTTGGTAGACAGAAACTGAAAGAAGTCTGTCGTATATATGTGTGTGTGTGTGTGTGTGTGTGTGTGTGCGTGTGTGTGTGCTTGCTCCCCACCCCCAACATCACTTGACAACCGATGGTGGTGTGTTTACGTCTCCATAACTTAGCAGTTCGGCAAAAGAGACTGATAGAATAAGTACTAGGCTTACAAAGAATAAGTCCTGGGGTCGATTTGCTTGACTAAATGCGGTGCCCCAGCATGGCCGCAGTCAAATGACTGAAACAAGTAAAAAAAGTAAAAGAGTATCAAT
>NC_069004.1:12164888-12167510 GCF_001194135.2 Octopus bimaculoides | reverse complement strand
TTGGTGGTGGAGAGGAGATGACGACAGAGAGCTAAACCACTGCCACCACCACCACCACCACCACCACCACCACCACCATCATCACAACTATAGTAACAACATCAATAATAATAAATATGGGGAAACCATCAAAGTAGAGTAATTATTTCAAAGTCCTGTGCGATGTTGATAGCTTAAACATGAAGTAACCGTTCCTTACACGAAGCCCGATACTGCAATGCGATAGGTTACAATACGATACATCATCAGCCATTGTCACCCTTCAGCGGAGTGTGTAACACTTAACATAATAGCAGACTTTTATGACTGGATCAGTTTACTGACAGATTCCACTGTTTAACAGGCAATTTTTAGTTATTGACTTAGGAAGAAGAGACGCTACAATGACAGTTAAATCATAATGCAACACACCGTTGCTGGAAATCTCAAAATAAAACATCATTATCAATAATAATATCAAATATAATAATCCCTTCTACTAAAGGTACAAGGCCTGAAATTTTGGGGAAGGGGACTAGTTGACTACATCGACCCTAGTGTTCAACTGGGACTTATTTTATTGACCCCGAAAGGATGAAAGGCAAAGTTGACCTCGGCGGAATTTGATCTCAGAACGTAAAGGCGGACAAAGTGCCACTAAGCATTTCTCCCAGCGCGCTAATGACCACGCCAGCTCGCTGCCTTAATGATATTAATAACAACAGTGATAACATTCTGAGTTCAAATTCCATCAAGGTGAACTTTGTCCTTCATCGTTTCAAGGTGGATACGAAAAGTACCAGCTGCGCACTGGGGATCGATGTAATTGACTTATCCCTAGCCCCAATATTGCTGGCATAGTGCCAGAATTTGAAATCATTCTTTTTCTTCTTCTTAATATTATTATTACTTATTTGGAGCAAATTCCGCCAAGGTCAACTTTGTCTTTCATCCTTTCGGGGTTGACAAAATAAGGACCAGTTGAGCACTGGCATCAATGTAACCAATTTACCCTTCACCCAAAATTGCTGGCACTGCGCCAAAATTTGAAATTCATATCATATAATATTGTACAATATTTTACAATGTTGTACAATATCATACGATAGTATATATTCTATGATACCACATGTTATATAACATTGATTTCAAATTTTGGTCCAGGGCCAGCGATTTCTGGGGAGGGAGTAATTGATGACATCAACCTACAGTATGCAACTGGTACTTATTTTATCAACCCCGAAAGGGTGAAAGGTTGAGTCAACCTCAGTGGAATCCACACATTAAATAATATCGTGTATTCTATAATATTTGTGTAATACCATATATGGCATATAAAACAAGTCATAACTGGCCCAGCTGGAGCTCCTGTAAGTGCTTACTATTCCAGTCAGTAGGGTACAAAGCTTTTTCCCCACTTCTTTATTCCACCCGAGGCAGTTGTTAATAAGAAAAGCATACAGGGGTTACACTTTACTGAGGGGTAGCCAGGAGGCAGCTCTCGTCAGCTTTATTCACCCATATTGGACCCCTTCAGAACATGGTTTGGTCCAGGGTCCAGTTCACACAGGTGCCCTCCACCCCCACCCCAGAAGAAGGGAAAGGTGGGGGTGGGGGCAGGCAGTAAGAGTTAAGACTAAGTTATGAAGCACAGAAGTAGGGGATAAAGCAAAGATACTAAGCAGAGAAGTAGGAGATAAAGTTATTAACTCTTTACATTTAGAGGAAATGTGTGCAAGAGAGAAGGGGAGGGAGAGAGAGAGGAGGAGGAGAGAGAGAGGGGGGGAAGAATTTCCCTCCTCTGGCTGATTACTCTCAGATTTATGGCTGCTGCTACTGACTGGATGTAACGGATGAAGTAGGAAAGATGCGATGGCTGCAAAAGGATGATTTACGTATTTCTAAGAAAACCGTTAGTCTGTAATGAAACGGATATGAAGCACCATATGGAAGAGATCAAGTCAATAGCTTGAAGGAGAAAGGTTGTTAAAAGGAATCAATTTTAGTAACATCTCCTGGCTACCTTTACATCGACTTTTACATCAGCAAACATTACAGCAAGACGACAGGGGTTTTTGTGTTAGAGAAGAGAAACACATTAGCAGTTTACTTCATTCTTTTTATCAGGCATAAATATAACTCCACTACACAAAAGTTGTACCTTGTTAGTGAGGAAATGCACAGTTACATTATCTGAGGGATCCCTAAATTAACCATATACAGTACCATACCATACCATATTCTCCCTCGCTGGTCTTTTAAGCTATGTAACACCATTCATTGCCAACCAAAACTATTTGGTTCATATGTTATTTTTTTTTTTTGGACATAGGGATATTAATAACCTGGTGGTACAGCAAAGGGGGAGGTGCAATGGCCCAGTGGTTAGGGCAGCGGACTCGCGGTCATAGGATCGCAGTTTCGATTCCCAGACCAGGCGTTGTGAGTGTTTATTGAGCGAAAAATCCTAAAGCTCCATGAGGCTCCAGCAGGAGATAGTGGTGAACCCTGCTATACTCTTCCACCATAACTTTCTCTCACTCTTACTTCCTGCTTCTGTTGTGCCTGTAATTCAAAGGGTCAGCCCCTTGTCACACTGTGTCACGCTGAATATCCCCGAGAACTACGTTAAGAGTACACGTG
>NC_069004.1:12159753-12164878 GCF_001194135.2 Octopus bimaculoides | reverse complement strand
ACGCTGAATATCCCCGAGAACTACGTTAAGAGTACACGTGTCTGTGGAGTGCTCAGCCACTGGCACGTTAATTTCACGAGCAGGCTGTTCCGTTGATCGGATCAACTGGAACCCTCGGCGTCGTAAGCGACGGAGTGCCAACAACAGCAAAGGGATTTGTGTTTAGAGTAAAGAAATACATTAGCAGTTATTTCAATCTTTTATCAGACATAAATGTAACTCTACTACACAGAGTTGTACCTTGCTTGTGAGGGAATACACAGAGTTACATTATCTAACTGAGGAATCCCTAAGTTAACCATTGTTGTTGTTGTTGTTGGCATGTGATCAGACACTGGCTTGCATCTAGTGTGATTGCCTGGTGTCTATGGCTATTATGTGATAATGGTTTTAAAAAAATGATCAATTCTTTAATTTTGCAACCATAAACGGCCAATACAATCGAACATCTAAAATGGTGATCAATGAGTTTATATTACCATTGGGGAAGAAAAAAAATAGCAGTGTCCGAGAAGACGAGTAAATTTTCTTCAGTTTACCCGGCTACAAAAAAGAAGAAGAAAAAAAAAAGGGCTGACAATAGGATCAGCATCATTTTTTGTTAGTATGTATTCCACAGATGCATAAACAGCACAGATTCACTTGCTGTACTGATACACTTGGCAAAGACATGGACATAACATTTTACCATACCTCTCCTTCCATAGTGGAGGCGCGTGGCTTAGTGGTTAGGGTGTCAGCACCATGATCGTAAGATTGTGGTTTCGATTCCTGGACCGGGCGATGCATTGTGTTCTTGAGCAAAACACTTCATTTCACATTGCTCCAGTCCACTCAGCTGGCAAAAATGAGTAACGCTGCAGTGGACTGGTATCCCGTCCAGCTGGGGAACACATACGCCATTGAAACCGGGAAAGCAGGCCCATGAGCTTGGCTAGGCTTTAAAAGGGCGCATTTAATTTTTTTTCTCCTTCCATAATTCTAAACTTTAAATATCCATTGGAGTTGAATTCAAAAAAAATCTGAGATTGTTTCTTGATTAGGTGGACCAATGGAAGCAAGTCACATGACAGAATCAAGTTACCAATTGAAATAATGGCTTGGCTTCAATTATTTTTACCAATTTACAAATCCGTATAAAGAATTTCTTGATAAAAAATCACTTTTCCACCTCAGACAACATTCCTCTTATTCACCCATTTCCTTCCCCTCTCTTCTATTTTATAATTTTACCAAAATATTCTTCTGCACAGTCAGTTTCGGAGCTTATTTTCTTTTATATTCTTCAATTATTCCTACAGGCAACACAATATTATCAATAAACCTGCTGGATATAGAATCAGTCTTTCGCTGATCATTTTCTCCACTAGATTTCTAATTCTTACACAAAATCTTCTTTTAAGATTTCAGAAAACAATTTCATATTTCTTGCGGCAATTTAGCTTCCATGTTTTTTCTTTTTCTTTCACATTATCGAAAAAAAAAGAAAGAAAAAACTTATACTTATCCATTTCTTGCCCCTCTTCTTATATCACTTGTTAAACAAGTTGTGAGGTTTTCTTCAGATTCTTTTGTATGACATGCTTCCAATGATCCAACTAATTTTCAATAAACATTCACCAATTTCTTTAGACTCAATAAACCAGGAAAAAGAAAAAAACAACTAATTTCTTAGAAAATTGTTAAGTGACCTGGAAAACATTTAACAATACCACCACCACCACCACCACCAACAACAACAACAACAACAAAAGGTGTGCTTTGTGGCTCTTATGTTAAGAATTATCAACAAGATTCTAAGAGAAAACAGAATGAAAGAGATCACCTTGGAATATACAGGGTGTCCCAAAAGACACATACGCCATAGAAACTGGGAAACCAGGCCCATGAGCCTGGCTAGGCTTTAAAAGGACGCATAAAAAAAAAAAAAATATATATATATATAAATATGGATGTAGGTGTCTTCAAGACAAGGCTGGACCTCTTCCTGTCAGGTGTCCCAGATGAACCAACTTCACGGCAGGAGGCGCAGATGAGAGCAGCTGCATCAAACTCTCTCATGCACCAAATGTCAATTCCTGAAGTAAAATTGTGTAGCAACACAAAATGGCGGTGCCCCAGCATGGCCACAGCTCATGAGCTGAAACTAGATAAAATGAAAATGAAAATGAAAATGATATATATATATGCTTCAGTTGCTAATTTCAACATCTTTTGTATTGAAGACCTGCTAATCTCATATTCTAGGCTTATCAACTGGCAAGAATGAGTTGTGCCTTAATTTCAAAAGGCCAGCCTTGTCCCATTCTGTGTCATGCTGAATCTCCCTGCTACTTGCATGTTCACTACACAAGTAGACTCTTCCATTGATCAAATCAACTGGAACACTCATCATAGCAGCTAACAGAGTGCCAGTTTGCCAATAACAACAATAACTGATTGATTGGAAAGTTGATAAAGTATTTAATCAATAAATCTGGGAAAAACAACACTAAACCCAGCCTGATTTTGACAACAGACATTTAGCGAAAATCTTTGTGTGTGAGTGTGATGTAACTGTAACTTCACTTTCGCACAATTCAATTCAATAAGTAAACATATTTATGACAGATGATTGATGGTATTAAACTTTAATATCATCAGTCGTCCTTCATAAACATATGCCCTGGCTGTTATTATTCGCCAGTCCTTGCCTCCCATCCAGACCCACCAAGCACTCCTCACACAACCTCGCTTTCGCACAGAACTCTATTTACCTCCTGCCAGAACTTCCAAAATACCAAGCTTACACAACTAACTTTTGAGTCAAAGAATTAGAGATTAAAGTCTTACTGCCAAACTTCTTTATGGTCTTAATGTAGAGGAATTGTCAATTGCCAAACAGTACAATTTCTCAGAATGTGTATCTGACAATGATTGTCTGTCTGTCTGTTTGTCTTTCTTTGAAACATGCGATTATTGTATGTCTGTATGAATCCAAGTATGCGTGTATATCTGCATGTGTGAGTTTATGTAAGTTTGTATATCTATATGCTGGGGGAGGGGTGCATGGGTGTGTTGTGTGTGTGTAGAACCTTCGTCAATATATTTGTATGCATACGTGCATGTATGCGTGTGTGTCTGTATGCATGCAGGTGTGTGTGTGTGTGTGTGTGTGTGTGTGCATGTGTGCTTGTATGTGTCTGTATGCATGCAGGTGTGTGCATGCGCACGCAGATGCAGGCATGTGTGTGCATGTGTGTAATTATGTGTGCGTGCGTGTATGTGTGTGTGTGTGTGCATGCATACAGGCATATGTGTATATGTGCAAGAGCTTAGCAAATGTATTTGTGGAAGAAGCATTTTTTAAAATTAATATGTGAAGTGTAATTCCATATTGATAGAGATGCACAGAAGATTAGACTGTGATGAACGTATGGGAAACACACACACACATGCATACATACATGCATGGACACACAAGCACACATGCACGACCACACACACACACACACACACACACACACACACACATTTTCCATTCACCAATAATGATAAAAGGAACAAGAACAAAAACATGAAATATATTTTTAAAAAATATCAGAAATAAATAAAATGGCACAAAAATGCTGATTGATATTTGGATGCCCTCCTTTCAGATGGGAAATATTTGTGTGTTTTTTGGTTTGGTTTATTTATTATAATTATAATGATGATGATAACAATAATGATGGTAATAATAATAATGATGATGATGATGATGATAACTATAATAACAATAACAATAGACATAATGTTTATAATGGTAATACTAATGATGATAATAACAATAATAAAACATGATGATAATGATAGCAAAAGCAATAATCAACATTGTCGTCACAGAAATGATATCAAACATGACAGACGCATTTCAGTTGAAGCTCTTTCTAGAATCTGATTTGTTGCGAGGAAGAAAAAAATCCCCAAAACAATGATTCTCTGAAAAGTGCAAGAGTGGAAGAATTAATCAATGGTAAAGAAAATAGATTCTAAATATGTTTCCATTAATAGATTAGGGACAAGTGAATGTCAGTTATACATTCTGACAAAAGAGTGTGTTAAGTGGGAGTGTGTATATATATATATAGATGGGTGTAGATATTTGAGTGTGTGAATGAATAAACAAATATAGATGTGTGTGCGCATGGATAAGCTTTGCATAGAATACTACAGAGGTTTTAACCAAAATTTTATCCAACTATATATATGTATATCATCATCATCGTTTAACGTCCGCTTTCCATGCTAGCATGGGCTGGACGATTTGACTGAGGACTGGCAAACCAAATTGCTACACCAGGCTCCAATCTGATCTGGCAGAGTTTCTACAGCTGGATGCCCTTCCTAACGCCAACCACTCCGAGAGTGTAGTGGGTGCTTTTACATGCCACCGGCACGAAGGCCAGTCAGGTGGTACTGGCAATGGCCACCCTCAAAACGGTGTATTTTATGTGCCACCTCTCTCTTTTACTTGTTTCAGTCATTTGACTGCAGCCATGCTGGAGCACCGCCTTTAGTCGAGCAAATCGACCCCAGGACTTATTCTTTGTAAGCCTAGTACTTATTTTATCAGTCTCTTTTGCTGAACTGATAGCTTACGGGGATGTAAACACACCAGCATCGGTTGTCAAGTGATGTTGGGGGGACAAACACAGACACACAAACATATACACACACATACATACATATATATACATATATATGACAGGCTTCTTTCAGTTTCCGTTTACCAAATCCACTCACAAGGCTTTGGTCAGCCCGAGGCTATGGTAGAAGACACTTGCCCAAGGTGCCATGCAGTGGGAATGAACCCGGAACCATGTGGTTGGTAAGCAAGCTACTTACCACACAACCACTCCTGCGCCTATGTATTTCGGTATGGTGATGCAAACAGGGAAAAATAGAACTCAAAACATGAGGATATGTATATTTTTATAAATATTTAGCAGAAGCAATAGAGGGACTCAAGGTTCAAGAGTTTCGTACATTTGTTTAGTGCTAATGCACAAAACTCTTGGACCTTGAGTCACTCTGTTGCTTCTGCTAAATATTAATACACACACACGCAGATTGATATATATATATATATATATATATATATATA
>NC_069004.1:12158429-12159673 GCF_001194135.2 Octopus bimaculoides | reverse complement strand
TATATATACACACACACACACACACATATATATACCTATGTACAATGGGCTTCTTTCAGTTTCCATCAACCAAATCCACTCACAAGGCTTTGGTTGGCCTAAGGCTATAGTAGAAAATACTTGTCAAGGTACCACACAGTGGGACTGAACCTGAAACAATGTGGTTGGGAAGCCAAATTCTTACCACGTTTCAAGAATATTTCATATTTCACATGCAAACCAACATTTATGCAGTAAGTGCGCAGAAATGCACTCCACTGAAAGATATGGATATTAAAAATAATAGTTTATGAGCAAAGCAGAAAACAAAACAAAAGAAACGAAAAGAAAACAACAAAATTCAGAAAAACCCATTAGAAAAATATGGCTAATTTTCCATTTCTGAATGAAGCTATTTAGTAATATAATCTACCTTTGTATTGTCACATGGGAACTAGTTTTTGTAGTCAGTCTTAACCTTGTGCTTCCCTCCAGGCCCAACACCTACTAAATTATATCTAGAAATGTTTAGTGCAATGCTGTAAGATTCTAAAATAATCATTGCTAAGATATGTTACAACTGTTTGCACAATTTGAAATGAAGGTTCATAGTTCTGCCTATTTACAGCCTCATGAACTGAGCCACTTGCAAGAAAAGCATGACGCCACTATGGAAATGATAAAATGACTGTTGCGGTGACACACAGATTAAAAAGCCATTGTCCAGCATTTTGTCACTGAATTAACTTGACCAGTGACAACTTTTATTTGGCTTTGTAACTCATCATTCTTTTAATGTCCCCATTTCCTTCCATACTTGCAGTGGTTGAACGGAACTCTTTGAGACAAATGTTTTCTACAGCTAAATGCTCTTCCTGTTGCCAACACATGCTTCTTTCCAAGCAAAGTATACTATATCTCACCAAATCCTTTGAACACAGCTTAAAGGGTGAAGACCCACTTCAGTAATGAATGACTATGGGGTTACACCTAGAAAGTTCCCAGCCAAGGCACTGAAGTGGGTCTTCACCCTTTAACATTTATGTACCATAAAATTGGTTATACTCCTACAATACTCAAAATATTTCATACAGTTCCTCAAGAGATTCCGAAGTCGTCTGGAGGCCATGGTTGAAGTCAATGACAATTTTATTGAATAAATTTACTCTTTAGTATATCAAGATATTTTTATGTAATTTTGGTAAAATTTTCATTTTTGTGTAATTTAGACAACTGTTTATTCACCGTACCCTGTATATACATAT
>NC_069004.1:12156585-12157958 GCF_001194135.2 Octopus bimaculoides | reverse complement strand
AAAAAAAAATTTTTTTATCCTTTACTTGTTTCAGTCTTTGGACTGTCGCCATGCTGGAGCACCACCTTCAAGGGTTTAGTCCAGTGGTACTCAACCATTTTTTTTGCTTATGGAGCCCTTTGATTCCTATTTTACTCTACTGACCTATAGAAATTTCAGACAGCATCTATCATATCAACACCACAAAACCAAGGGCGGGGGTGGCCCCTAGAAGATCAAGGGAAACACCCTACTCCCCTTTTGACTCTGACTGAGAAATACCTTTATTTTTAAAGAAGTTACAAAAGAAAGTGAGAGACAGTTTTTAACGTTTATGCATACACCTACACATTATAGATATATTCCACACACACACACATATACAAGGACACATAATACATAATGTGTGTGTGTGTGTATGTGTGTGTGTGTGTGTGTGTGTGTGTGTGCACAGACTTTGTAGTGCATGTGGGTGTTAATGAATCGCTTAATTTAAATACTCCCCAAAGATAACTTAATCCCCCAATTAAACTGTTAGAAATCCACCGGCTTAACTGAAATCTCGTTCACCTGAGATATCAGGTGTTACTGGAAATGCCTGTGAAAACTGGAACACAAGATTGGGTGATACCGCTGATCCTGTATTAGTGGAACTCTCGATAAGTTTGATCTCGCATATCGACTGATAGAGGAGAAAGTCTGGAGAAAGGAGAAGTGATTAAAAGACACCCCCACCGCATACAAACAAACAACCACACACACACACACACACACACACGCAGATATGCCACATTCAGAAACATTTACATGGATATTTTTGGTTTCTTACCATATTTATCCGATGATGATGATTACAGTAATGATGATGGTGGCGGTGGTGGTGACGATGTAGCTTTAATTTCATTAAGTTAAAACAAAGATAATTAGTTCTAACATATATAATCCTTGGAACGTTAACAGTGAACATCACAACTGGCAATTGATCTTTCATCAATTTATGTATTTATTAATTAACTCGCCTGGATTTATCTTTTAACACACACACAAAACACACCTGTGTACTGTCTGGAAGTTGGTAGGTAGGCAGGTAGGCACCGACTGGTTCCGTCACACTAAACACAGTAACTCCACCGAGTTATTTCCATTAGCATCACCACCACCACCACCACCACCACCATTTTGCTCTCAGATACTGACCGACAGATGGACACAATATCAACCACATTAATGCTACTATTATTGTTTATCTTTTACTTGTTTCAGTCAGTAGACTGTGGTCATGCTGGGGCACCACCTTGAAGGATTTTAGTCAAACTTACTGACCCCAGTACTTATTTTTTTGTGAAGCTTGTTACTTATTCTACCAGCCTCTTTTGCTGAACCACTAAGTTATA
>NC_069004.1:12143916-12156575 GCF_001194135.2 Octopus bimaculoides | reverse complement strand
ACTGTGGTCATGCTGGGGCACCACCTTGAAGGATTTTAGTCAAACTTACTAACCCCAGTACTTATTTTTTTGTTAAGCTTGTTACTTATTCTACCAGCCTCTTTTGCTGAACCACTAAGTTATAGGGATGTAAACACACCAACACCAGTTGTCAAGTAGTGGTGGGACACAGACACACACACACAAGCTTCTTTCAGTTTCCATCCACCAAACTCACTCACAAGGCTTTGGTCAGCCCACTTCTATAGTAAAGGACACTAGCCCAAGGTTTCACACAGTGGGATTGAACCCAGAAACATGTGGTTGGGGAGCAATCGTCTTACCACATAGCCACACTTGCACCTATAGAAGACTCTACAAAATACCATGGACATTGTCCACTCTTCAAGGTCTAATCGATTAAAATAGAAAACAATATTGTCCTCATCCTCCTCGTTTCCTTCCTCCAATTGCTTTTAATCCATTTGATACCAACCTGCTTGAGACTACCTGTAGTTCTAGGATACATATTTCACTATTTTCAAGTGATCTAAATGAAAACCTTCCATTAAAATCTCATGTTAATTTATATAGCTTAATAATAAGCTTAATAATAACCAAGTTGTAATTTTGCTAAATTCTTCATTATTTTAGAAATTAATTGAAATGAAGACAGTATTTGAACAGGAATATGATAAAAGGGTTAAGGGAAGGAGTGTAAAACAAAAGGGTGAAGACCCCCCCCCCTTTAGTCATGAATGACCATGTGATTGCACCTAGAAAGTTTCCCTCCGAGGCACAAGTCTGGGTAAGGCACCCATGCATAACACCAACCTCTTCTCTCCATACCACTGATGTTATCCAAGGGAAAGGCAAAGACCAACACAACTTGAATTGGAGCAACGTGAAATAAAGTGTCTTGCTCAAGAACACAACACACAGCCTGGTCTGAGAATCGAACTCACTACCTCGTGATTGTGAGCCCGATGCTCTAACCGCTGAGCCATGCACCTTCACAAAAGAAAGAATGTACTTTTAAACAAGATGACCAGACAAAATTCTTCAACATAGCCCACTCATCTGCTAACACTATATTGAATTCTTTATGTCTATGAGGAAACTTATTTTTCGAACAGCTGTAATATACCAAATGGTCAATTAAATTTTCTGTTATTATTAATTAGCTGGAAAGTTCCTCCTCACCATCCCCACCACCACCACTAGTATTCATTAAATTCAAAGAAACCAATCCTCAAATGCTTTCCATTACGTCTGTGACCACCATCTCTTAACACCTACGCTCTCATCAAGCTATTATTCCAGTGACTGGATTCAGACACATTTCAATAATGCTGGAGTCTGATATGGCAGTCATATCTGGACAGCAGTTTAATGAGGTCTACACACACATCTTAGACTAGACAATGACCACCTGACTAATTGACATTGAATCATTCAGAAAATGCGCCACCCTCTGACCCACAGACATACTATCTCTTCTCTGGTTACATCCTCTAAGCCAGGGTCTTTCAAACTGTTGTCCGCAATCACAAGACATGGGGTCCGTGCATAGCCAAGTAAGCACATCCTTCTCACTAAGTATGTATTAAAAAAAATCCTGTGTGTATAATTGACAATAAACCTATTTGCTAAATACTGTTAAATAAATAAATGTAAAAATATATGTTATTTTAAGCAAATATTTATGTATAAATTTCATAAGGTAAAGCCTGAAATATAAAGAGGTCCACAAGTCAAAAAGTTTGAAAACCCCTGCTCTAAGCCACAGACACCCTGCCTACCCTGATACCACTTTGGCTCTTTCATTCAAAACTATTTCTTTCAAAAGTATTCAAAATCAAAATTAAAATTTTCCATAATTTTGTGAAGGAATCATTTGTTATGTTCCCAATGTTATCTTTATAATGGCAAAGTTATGGTACTGAAATTCTCCATATTCTTTATTTTCAAAATTAATTAAAACACACCATAAATATCATGACAAAAGTGCCATGATGACATTGGCTCTGGTGGAACTCTGATGGAATAGATATGTGGCTCACAAACAGCCTAGTTATTAGAAGGGGTTCATCAGTCATTATTCAATCTTAATCATTCCTAAATCCAAAGCTATTATTTTCTAAGCAACCACGGTGCCATGAGAAAGAAGTTAGGCCAATAAAAACTGGACATGAAAAAATAGACCAGTTTGAGTCACTGGCTTATGGCCATGCTACAGCACAATATTTGGTGAATAGGGGAGCTGTATAGTGGTATAGCTCCTAGTCGACTAAGACCAAAAGTATTCCAGCTGTGACTATACTGTTTTTTATTGAGACACTGCCTGTCTTCTACAACATTATCCAATGTGTCTTACTTTTAAGATGGTGGGTGGTGGTGGTGAGGGGAGACAGGTACTTTGAGGAGAATTGGCTGCCATTTTTAGCAGGCAAAGCAGCCATGTTAAGATTCTTGAGGTTTGGGTGTGTGTGAGTGAGAAGGAGGAGGGTGAGATGAGGGGGTGCAGAGATGGACTTTGATGCAGCTGCCCTCGTTTATGTCTCTTCTGCTGCAGCATAACACCATTCCAGATCTTACACTATCCACATGACGGATTCAGCTGTTTGGATCCGAGTTCTTCAAACATTAAACATTTACAAGCCAAAGTCTGCAGAGATTTTGACCGTTTCTACAAGATGGAAGTATATTTTTGGTTTATTTTGCAGAAGATCTTACAGAACTGTGTTGCAATCTCTACAGTAAACATAATAAAACCTACTTCATTATGGCTGCTAACTGTGTGATAAAGAAATATAATTTACATCAGTTTAGCTTTTGTAGAACTCTGTGGAGGATTTACAGTGTTTGTCTGACTGGTTCTTCGAGGACAAAATCACAGACAACAAATACTTACCTAAATATATAGACATAAACTATTAAATATCCTATATATATTATATATACATATATATGTATGTATATATGTATGTATATATATATATATATATATATATATATATATATATATATATATATATATATATATATATATATATATATATATATATATATATATATATATATATATATATATATATATATATATATATACATACATACATATATATATATATACATACATATATATGTTTGTGTATGTGTGCACGCGTGTATGTATATATAAATACATGTGTGCATGTGTGTATATACATATACTTTCCTATATATATGTATGTATATACACATATGTATGTACATATATATATATGTATACACACACACACATATATATATATATATGTATGTATATATGTACATGTATGTATGTATGTATATATATATATATATATATATATATATATATATATATATATATATATATATATATACACATACATATATAAACAAAACACAGCCTTCCAAACACTTTGATATTAGTTTTCAGTACAATACCGAAATTTCAAAATGATTATCTGCAAAATGTTACAAAATCTATCAATATGCAGATCAATACAGAGATCAATAGAGAAATCAAAGCAAATTTTCTCCCATCGAACGGTTATTGTTTGACTTTCCACCTGCTGATCTGTTAATATTAGAAAGAAATACATTGCTGTTGTTGATCTGGTTTAACCCAGGTTGGCATTTATGGAACAAGTCTATGATCAAAGACATAGTAGTTGTGAACATTGAGTCCTTTTCTCAGACACAGTGCAAACAAGATGACTTTCCTTCTAAGGCAATAGGTGTGATTGGAGATAAATTTGGTTGCTATTTCCAGCAGGTCAGGGGACTGTGTAAAGGCTCCCATTGATATGTCAGTGTTACAAGAGTTAGTATTAATGGTGGTTCTAATAGTTAGTGTTGGAAGTGGTCACTATAGCTGTAAGTATAGAGACCACTAACTCCAGTTCTAGCATACCAATCCACCTGAGGCCACCACTTCTGGTTTTATGGCATCAATCCACTTGAGACCATTAGTTATGGTTCCATGATAAAAGAACTCCTTGTTTTAAAAGGTTCCTATTTTAAACTAAGACCTTCCATTATAATCTTAAGTGAACACTTAAATGGTCAGCTATATTCTGTGAAGGCTTGTGGCTAAGTGGTTAGGGCATTTGGCTCATAATCATAAAGTTGTGAGTTTGATACCTGACAGCACATTGCGTCCTTGAGCAAGACAATTTATTTCATGCTGCTCCAGTCCCCTCAGTTGACAAAAATGAGTTGTACCTGTAATTCAAAAGGCCAATCATGTCACATTGAATATCCCTGAGAACTACATTAAAATACATGTGTCTGAGGAATACTCATCCACTTGCTTGTTAATTCCACGAGCAGGCTGTTCTGTTGATTGGATCAACTGTAACCCTCATCATTATAACCAGCGGAGTGCCAGTGCATATCCATATTCAAAACGCCAGTCTAATATGCCAAAAAAAAAGAAAAAAATAGTTATTTTACTAAATTATACTAAATTCTTAATTATTTTCAAAGTTAATTAAAACATAAATAGTGTCTTCTGTTGGAAATATAATTCCCAAATGGTCGAGTTCTTTAGAAATAATGTTAACAAGGTCTTGGAGTTAAGCGAGTTAAGTATGACAGGAAAGTTTAGAAATTGATTTGTGGAACTTAACAGTTGGCAAAACAAATAGAATGGTAATTTGTCTTCATCAATAAACTTGAAAATTATTGGTTATAGAATGATTTGCTTCGAATGGAAGACACACTAACACATGCTCACTCACACACACACACACACACAAAACATACATGCTTACATACATAGACACACACACAAACACATATATACACACACACACACCGACAGTACCAAATACATGCTTATATACATAGAAATACACACACACACAGAGTATCAAACATATATGCTTACATACATAAAACACACACACAAACACATACATACACACACAGTATCAAAAATATACACACACACACACACACACACATGTCCAAATGCTCAGTTCTTTGCAATATTCACAAAATCAATTCTAGAAAAAAAAAAAAAAATTCCTCAAATGGTTTATTATGCAATTCAAATGATAATTCTGCAGACTTCCAGAACCATTTTTTCTACAGAATCTTGTATTACATTCTACAACCATCTCATTACTGTATCATTTATAATTAACATGTCTCGACAACTTGAAGTAGTTCTTAAATTAATGCACTACAACAGAGCTGGGTGGAAATATTTTAATTAAAAGTCCCAATAGTAAATAGTGGCTTGTTTAAAGACAGTAATCGTTGTGATTATTGTTGCTATGGAAATAATGGAAATGATGCGAGCTGGTGATAAAACAAGTGAGAAAATAATTAAAACCAAGTAAAAAAACAACATTAAAATTACATATTTATTTATTTTATAATATGAATTACTGAGAGAAAAACAAAGAGAAGTAGAGGAAGTGAGGGAGAGAGAGAGAGAGAGAGAGAGAGAGAGAGATAGAGTCTGTGAGGGAGAGAGTTTGGATGGGTCTTCTGTAGTTTAACCCTTTAACATTTAAACTGGTAATATCAGTTTAAATGTGAAATGGCAGCAACACATGACAAACAAATACCATTATGGAGACCTGCTGAAAGTTAAAGAGAAGATCAGGCAAAGATGGTTGCTACTATCTGGTCACTGCGTGTGCCACTCTGACCTGGAAGCATCCAAATTAGTCTTGTGGAGCCCACCTCATGGTGATGTAAGAAGAGGAAAACGTTGCCACACATCGACAACTTGATTGTAGACGTTGGCCTGGAATATATGCAGGACCTTGAGGCAGTAATGATGGACTGAGAAGTGTGGCAGGTGGACTTTGTCGCTGTGACTTCCTCTCGGCTTGGAATTTTCTCCTACCCATTTGTCCTCACACTTAACCACTCAACCAACTGCCCTCACAGCTCTAGATGGCTGCTCTTGCCACTCGCCAGCCAACCAGCTACCCTCATACTCACACTCAACCAGCTGCCCTTACATTCACCACTAAAATAGCTGCCACTATATCTTCATGCTTGCCACTACCAGTGGCCCCCATGCTTACACTCAACCTGAAGTAGAAACCCATTTTCCAATTACACAGGATTTATAACACAATGATGGAAGCGCAATGGCCCAGTGGTTAGGGCAGCGGACTCGCGGTCATTGGATCGCAGTTTCAATTCCCAGACCGGGCGTTGTGAGTGTTTATTGAGCAAAAGCACCTAAAGCTCCACGAGGCTCCGGCAGGGGATGGTGGCGAACCCTGCTGTACTCTTTCACCACAACTTTCTCTCACTCTTTCTTCCTGTTTCTGTTGTGCCTGTAATTCAAAGGGTCAGCCTTGTCACACTGTGTCACGCTGAATATCCCCGAGAACTACGTTAAGGGTACATGTGTCTGTGGAGTGCTCAGCCACTTGCACGTTAATTTCACGAGCAGGCTGTTCTGTTGATTGGATCAACGGAACCCTCAACGTTGTAAGCGACGGAGTGCCAACAACAATAAACAATAACACAATGAATTCTTGCTTGAGGATTGAACTCAGGACTTCAACACCAGAATTCTAATTTGGTGTCTCAGAATATAAACTCAAAGATAGACTATTCCATGTCATCAATCAGTAATCAGTCTGGGTGAGGTGGCAGCACATGTAATGGTCATGTGATACGGCACTAAATAAGACAGATGTGACAGAAGGGTTAATGCATTTGACCTGACAGACGGCCCACCACAGACTTCAGAGTTGTGTTTCTTTGTTTTCTACTGAGAGACTGTTGGATTCCAGGCAAATATGTTAAAAATACAGAAACAGGTTTTAAAACATGGGGCTGATGGTGTTGATGAGGAAAGGAAGATCTGCAGTTGGAGGAGAAAGTGGGTCAAGAACTTGGTTTAACAAGAGAGAAGTTTGTTAAATTCAGCTTGGCATGCCACAGGGGAACACGGTAATCCATTGGAGGAGTCAAAAGTCAAAGTAATTAAGGGATTACTAAGGAATTAATGATCTTTAATTCTTCCTATTTTGGTTGATAATAATATTTCTTTGGTCTAAGAAGTGGAATATTAAGACAAAGAATTACTGGTACAGCAGTTGGATTGTAATTAATATACTAAATGAAATGAGAAAAAAAAAAAGAAAAAAGAAATAAACATCAGATGTATGCAAGAGTGAAAGTGTGAGGGGATAGTGGTGAAGGGGATGGGATGGGATGGGGTTATTGAGTGCAGGAGTCAAATTGTTATTGATTAAAAGTCATTGATGATGTGAAAGTGATGAAGAAATATGATGAAACAAAAACTGAATATTATTATAATTGATTTTAAGATCAATAATATGAATTGAGTCCCAATCATTTTGAAATAACCAATGTGTAAGGGAGGGGAGAATGAGGGCAGTGTTTTTAGAATTTTCTTTTCTTCCCTTTCTTCTTCATATCCATATTTCTTGATTTCATTTCAAGAGAAACAATTTTAACAGCAACAGCCCAAAAAATTAAACTCTAAGTCATCAAAGTTGGATGATTAAAGAAGATAAAGCATTAAGTAATCAATCAATTTTCCCCTAAAGTGACTCTGCTTATTGATGAGGCAAGACAAACCCAAATACGTTGGCTGAGTGGTTTAAGTGCTTGGCTTAGCAACCAAGAGGTACTGGATTCAATCCTGCTTCACAGCAGTTTCTTCTGCCATAGCCTCAGGTTGACCAAAATCCACAAATGAAATCTGATAGTTGGAAACTGCATGAAAGCATGGGGGATATATTTCAGTCATTGGACTGTGGCCATGCTGGGGCGTCACCCGGAACCCTTTGGCATTTAAAATGGCCGTATATGGCCTAAATATCCTATTTTATGTTCAGACCAGACAGATCTGGCCTCTCACATATACCCTACAATGTCATTCTAAAAATATACAGCCACATCATTAAAATCTTAAAGCTACAAGATAATGAATGATAAATTTACAACAATGAAAATAAATATGCATTACTTTTGATAAAGTAATCTGAATGTTAAAGGGTTAAGTTGAACAAATTGACCCCAGTACTTATTCTTAAGTCTGGTACTTATTCCAGCAGTCTCTTTTGCTGAACCACTAAGTTGTTGGGATGGAAAGAAATGATTGCTGATTGTAAAGTAGAGGTAGATGGACAAACACAAAGACACACACACACACACACACACACACACATCCATCCATCCTTCCATCCATCTATACATACATACGCACACACACATGCCAGGCTTCTACACAGTTTCTTATTTCGTTATTGCCCACAAGGGCCTAAACATAGAGGGGACAAACAAGGACAGACAAAGGGATTAAGTCGATTACACAACCCTAGTGCGTAACTGGTACTTATTTAATCGACCCTGAAAAGATGAAAGGCTAAGTCGACCTCGGCGGAATTTGAACTCTGAACATAAAGACAGACGAAATACTGCTAAGCATTTCATCCGGCATGCTAACATTTCTGCCAAGCTCGCCAGGCTTCTACACAGTTTCTATCTACCAAATTCACTCACAAGCCTTGGTCAGCTTGGAACTATAGTAGAAGACACTTGCCCAAGGTGCCACACACAGTGGGACTGAACTGGAAATCAGTAGCTGTATTTATTGTAACTCAAGTGTAATTAATCATCAGTCTTTTTCAAGCTTACTTTCAGCCTGAAGAACAGGGCAGCCTCTTCAAAGCAGGATGTGATGCGCTGCAGGGCTCTTTCTGTGTGTGTGTGACAAGTGCGGCACCATCTGCAAAGAGGAGATCCTGAATCAGTTGCTCTTGGATCATAGTGTAGGCGTGCAGACGCTGGAGGTTGAAAAGGCTGCCACCCAAAAGGTACTACACCAAACAGCTCCCCAGGAAGAGTACAGCCCACCCCACATCACCATTGCCAAAACAGGACTGAAGTCGGTACAGCAGTTCACTTATCTTGGATACACCATCTCATTAGATGCAAGTATCAACAAAGAAATTGACAACAGACTTGCAAAGGCAAACAAAGCATTTGGCAGACTGTACGGTCTGTGTGGAACAACAAGCATTTAATATCAGTACAAGAGTTAGCGTCTACAGGGCCATCATTCTCAAGACGCTCCTATATGGTTCTGAGTCCTAGGTCCCCTACTGTTATCATCGCAAGCTCCTTGAACGTTTTCACCAACGCTGCCTCTGTACCATCCTCAATATCTACTGGAGCAACTACATCACCAACACTGAGATCCTCAAGCGAGCAAAGGTCACCAGCCTGGAAGCCATTTTACTTGAGACATGACTATGTTGGGCAGGACACGTTGATGGGATGAAAGACCACTGCCTATCCAAGATCATCATGTACCATGAGCTCACCACTGACCACTGCAACAGGGGGGCACCAAAGAAGTGTTACAAGGACTGCCCGAAGTAGTCCCTTAGTGTTTGTGACATTGATTATCATGAGTGGTCCACTCTAACAGCTGATTGCATCACTTGGCACCATAGATCAGTGATGTTGTTTCCCCCTTTGAGATCTCTTGTAGTGCCTCTCTTGAAGACAAATGTCAGAGGCAAACAAATAATGCAGCTGCATCATCAGAACCCGAACAACCATACCCCTGTCATCATGGCAATCGGATATGTCAATCCCACAGCAGACTTACCAGCCACAAACGAGTGTGCAGGCGACATGGACAACAGCCTTCCTAATCATGATGCCAAGATTATAATTAATATCTTTTCTTTTGTCTTTGTTTCAGTCATTAGGCTGTGGTCATGCTGGGGCACCACCTTCAAGAATTTTAGTCAAATGAATCGACCCCAGTACTTATTTTTATTTTAGACCTAGTACATATTCTATCAGTGTCTTTTTGCTGAACTGCTAAGTTAGGGGGATGTAAGGACACTAACACTAGTTGCTGAGCAGGGGTGGGGGACAAACACAAAGACATGCTCACATAGATATGAGTATACACACACACACACACACACAGCACAGGCTTCTTTCAGTTTCTGCTTACCAAATTCACTCACAAAGATTTGCTCAGCATGGAGGCTACAACAGAAGACACTTGCCCAAGGTGCCTTGCAGTGAGACTGAACCTGGAATCATGTGATGAGGAAACAAACTTCTTACCACACAGCCACGCTTGCACCTAAAAAAAGTGGCCAGCAAGCCTCTACATAGAATCGAACTCTGCATCCCTCAAATTCCAGCTGAGTGCTCTGTACTATTAAGCTAAGAGAAGATTCTCAATTATTTTTCCATAGACTCCATGGATAATGGTGGTGGCAGCGGCAGAGAGGCGCGAGGAATTCATCATAGATATTGGTCTTATAATTAAGTATATTCCATAGGGTGGTGGGAAAACGGGGACGAGGCCGGGGTGGGATACAGGGAAGGCTGTGGCAATGGTAAGGTGGGGGGAAGAGGGGTGGCGATAATAAATATCGTAATAAGAGAGAGATTGTGAAGAAGTGACAGCAATCATCCATTTCTGCTTCCTCCTCCTTGGTGATTGTGGAAAAAATATCTAAATTAGAATAATGGTAGGCACTCTGTCAAGCAGCAGATAAGATTTTGGAGTGGGTGGGATGGAAGGGAAGGCGGAGGGGGCAAAAAAGACAAAAAAAAAGTTTAAAAAAAAAAAAGCCCCAGATCTCTCTTCTCTTCAGATGTAAGACCCTTGTTGCAGAGGATCTGACTAAATTGCTGTCACTTGAAAAGTCACATATCAACTCCCTGCTGGTTTTAAGGGAGCTAATAGCAGCTATGATATTATCTATAGACCAGATAAGAGGAGGTGGTGAGGGTGGGGAAGAAGCCTGCCTTTCTTGGCGCTTGGCTGTTATCGTTGTTGTTATCATTGTTGTAAAGAGCTTGATAATCATTCTCAGTTTAACATCACCTTAGATAACACTGTTGTTGTAAAACGGACACACTCCGTTTCACTTCAGTTGACTTGTCTGTAAACATTGCTAACCTTCTAAGTATCTATGGCTCTATATACATACATCCATACACACGTACGCATCCATATATACATATATATATATATATATACGTCCATATACACATACATATATGCATACACATCCATATACACATACATATATACATGCACATCCATATACACATACATATGTACATGCATACATATATACATTCATATATTATACACATATATTACAAACACAAGCTTGGTATGCAATAAAAGGCTATTTGTTAGTCTATCTAATTGTCTTCAAGTGCCATAGATCAAACACATAGATGGGGTGAGGAAAGGGATGAGAAATGAATGCAGCATATTTGGGATCAAATAACCCAAAAGTCACTGCATTGTGGTAGAGTCATGTTTACCATTAGAACACACACACTATTATTATACATTCAATTTGGTTTTATATTCTGTAATGGTAGGTATTTATATTATTCTGATTGTCCCTACCGATCTCCATATATGTTTTTGTGTTACGCTTCAAGTAACCCTAACTATGGAATGAAATCAAAGACAAAATCAAAATCTTGAAGTTTTATGCATCAAAATAGGAAAAACAACAAAAAAATAAACGGTAAACCATGGAATTGCTGTCCTTGGGTGGCATCGGTTATATAATGTTGTTTATGTATCAAAGTGTTTTGTTCTAATTCTACATCATGGACAATGTATCAGAGCATTGTGTGTGTGTGAGAGAGAGAGAAGTTACTCTCATGGCTAGCAGATTGTAATTGTGTTTCAATTCCAGCATACAGTCTCAGATGAAATCCTTTAGCAAACAAGTACAACTCTGAAATTAAAATAACTCTAGTAAAACAGATTTAGATCTAAAGTGAAAAATAAGCCATTAAAACAAGAGATTAAAGACAGCTTTTACAACTGAATAAACTGGAAAATGAACTATAATAAAAAAAAAAAAATAATAATAAATAAATGTATGTATTGTATGTATGTGTAATATGTCAGTGCAGTGTGTATAGTGTATATGCATACATACAAGTTACTCTGTGGTTGTGCATCCATCAAGTGGAGCGATCAAAGAGTGGAACAACCAAAGCAGAGTAATAAAATACGTTTTTGGATTCGTGTGAAAAGAAAGAGACAATGTTGTAGAATAGTGATGCAACGATCAGGCTTTGGTGATGTTTGTAAAGTTAAAAGGTTGAAAATAAGACAGTCCAGGGTAGAGGCAGGGGATAATAGGGCAAACTAGGGCCTGACATAAACAGAGGTTCTTATTGCGCAAAAAAAACAAACAAAAAAAAACACCTTCTAAGAACAGTTCAAGGCTTAATCTGTTTTGAGGTTTTAAACCCAAGTCGATTTCTCTATCTCTCTCTCTCTCTCTCTCTCTCTCCCTCAAAGAACTGGGGCTGGGCTTCAGGCAGATCTGTGTCAAAAGGGTCAAGAATCAGAATCTGAAATTTTCATTATTACCTATTTATTTTTTACAAAGTAACCAGAAATTTAACATCCCAACCACATAGCTCTGGGTTCAGTCTTAGTGTAGCACCTTGGACAAGTGTCTTCTTCTATAGCTTCAGGCTAACCAAAGCCTTGTGAGTGAATTTGGCAGACAGTAACTGACAGGAGCCCATCATGTGTGCGTGTGTATATATATATATATATATATATATATATAAAATTATAATTAAGGGTATCTAAGAGATATCACCATGCTTGAAATAGCAGCCAAAACTTGACTCTAAAA
>NC_069004.1:12141835-12143360 GCF_001194135.2 Octopus bimaculoides | reverse complement strand
TATATATATATATATATATATATATATATATATATATGTGTTTGTGTATATGTTTGTCCCCAATCTCCATCACTTGACAACTGTTGTTGGTATACTTATGTCTCAATTACTTAGCAATTCAGCCTAAGAGACTGATAGAGTAAGTACTAGACTTTGCAAAACAATTATAAGTATTGGGGTCGATTCGTTCAATTAAAATTCTTCAAGGTAGTGCCCCAGCATGGCCACAGTTTAATGACTAAAACAAGAAAAAGAAGGAAAAAAAAAAACAAAGATAAAGTGAATCCTATTTCTGAATGATGCTAACGGCCAATACATCAAACTAGAACTTTTCTCATTTTACCTGATTTGGGAGTTTTATTCAATTCTGAATCTAATTTGTCAGCAACAAAATTGCATTTTCAGATAAGTTATTGATAAAACCAGAATGTAGCTAAATTGTAAATATTAATCCAGATATGAATGTAACTTTGCAATAACCCCTATGACTGTAGCGTGTTTACAGTTAAATGTCATGGAGCAGTGTGACAGAGTGACATTAATTAATAGAGATTAAAAAACATTGACTGCAATAAAATAATAGAATAGTATTTCTATGTGTTTAGCCATCTATGTAGGCAAGACACTGATTTGAGGGTGGGGTTAGAGTGGGCTTGTAGGTGTGGTTATTGTGGACTTGTGGGCGTGGTTAGTGTAGGCATGTGGGCATGGCAGAAGTGGGCTTATACACTAGTGTGGGTTTGTAGGTGTGGTGAAATCTTCAAGTGGGAGTATTACAGATTGCAGGCTTTGAAAGTGAAAGTAGCAAAAATGCATTAAAGAAGATATAACTTTAAATAGGTGCCAAGCAAAACTATAATTCCTCTCATTTGTACTAAATTAATTATTAAAAAAACCCCATTTAAAATCAATAAATAAGTAATAAAAATGTTATATTTGACATAGAGCAACAATTTTATGTACTCTCAAATTTTGTTTCAAATCCAAGAAGATTATGAAATCTCATAAAATCTCTTGGTTGTTATTGTTTAACTAATCATTATTAAGGTGGCTGGCTGGTAGAGCCACTGGCACACTGGGTGAAATGCTAATCAGCATTTTGTCAGTCTTCACAATCTGAGATCAAGTTCTGGTGAAGCTGACTTAGCCTTTCATCCTTTCGGGATTGATAAAATAAGTTCCAGTTGAGTACTGGGGTAGATGTAATTAACTTACCCAACCCCCCAAATTGCTGGCCTTGTGCCAAAATTTGAAATTATTATTATTAAGGCAGTGAGCTGGCAGAACCGAGAGCATGCCGGACAAAATACTTAGCAGCATTTCTTCTGGTTTTATGTTCTGAGTTCAAATTCCACCGAGGTCGACTTCGCCTTTTATCCTTTTGGGGTCGATGAAATAAAGTACCAGTCAAGCACTGGGGTCAATGCAACTGACCCCCCCCCCCATAAAACTACTGATCTTGTACCAAAATTTGAAACCATTATTATTATTATTTTTATTATTATTATTTTCATTGATGCTTTTG
>NC_069004.1:12131652-12136825 GCF_001194135.2 Octopus bimaculoides | reverse complement strand
AAGGAGAGAGAGGGGGAGAGAGAGCGAGAGAGAGAGAGAGAGAGGGAGGGAGAGAGAGACACCACATCCTCCTCTTCTTTCCATAAATCAGTTTTATTGAAGATCAAAACTACTCAAAGTTGAAACATTAAGATTTCAGAAAAATCAATCAATAATTGAAATTATTGATCTCTTGTTTACAATAACAACTCCAGTTGATGCAGCAACATCAACAACAAACACACCCCATGAAAGACAGGAGGAGGAGGAGGAGATTAAAACCCACACATTCCCATTATGACAGGTGACAGGAGGAGGAGGAGGAAGGAATCTTAAAACATTAATCACACGGAACCATGGACACAACAAGGTTTACAGACACTGCAACATAAAACTATACACTCGGCTGTGTATAAAAGGCATTTGTATACACCCACAGATATATTCGTAATAAAGTTATATACATCCATATGATTATATTCATGACAATATCATACATCCCTGTAGATATTATCTAGAGCAATCCACAGCATCATACATGATGCTAAATTAGTAATGCACCCACATATAGTTATATCAGTACAGAGTTAAATAAGGAACAGCCCCTCCCACCACCATATACATATATATATATATATATATATATATATATACACACACACACACACATATGCATACATACACACATATGCATACATACACACATACAAATATATACATACATCCATATATGTGCATACATACACACATATATACATATATAAACACATGCACACACATACATATATAATACACACACAAGCTTACATATACGCATCTATATATATAGATAGGTAGGCAGAGATAGATATCACTGCACAGCTAAATTAGTAATATACTCCCACACATACAGATATTGCTATGCAGCTAAATTAGCAACATATACACACTCGGGCACACACACGTGCACCTACACACACACACACATACAGATATCCACATGCTGTTAAATAAGTAATGCATACACCCCCACCACAATCACAGTTATATCCCCAGTAACATCAGGAGTATGTAGTTTCTCCCTCTGTCTGTCTGTTTGTCTGGCTCTCTCTCTCTTCTTCCCAATCAAAATATATAAAGAGAAATCTCAAGATGAAACCAATGCAAAATAATCAGATTAAAAGACGGTAGCGAAGTATATGCCGTGATAAGATAGCAATTAGGACAGAGAAAAGCAGGTTTTATAAACACGGTGTTTATTTCTGTTGATTTTATTGAAATATTCATTCGAAGGAGAGTTCCTCCAACTAAAAATTTAATTACAAAACATATTTTTCTTTAAAATCCAAATCAATAGAGACTTTTACCGATTCCTTCTTTTCCCCAGTGGGTTGTTCTGGTATTAGAAAACCCACTCTTCCATACTCAACTTCTTGCCGGTGTCGTTCCAAAGCTGTTCTCATTCCTGCTATTTCCATTGTAAAAATCAATAACTGGTGCTTGTTTAGTATATGAAAGCTTACCGTATTTGCTAGTCGGTAAAATATGCATTATCCAAAAACACTAACAGAAAACATCTCTAAAAGGTAACAAATATTATCTATTTTCAATTTCTTCTTTCCTTAACGCTTAATGATTATTTGAGATTTGTTGGGGGTTTGTTTCCTTGTGTGAGGGAAGAGAGATGGTAGGATGGGAAGAGAAAATATACAGTCTAAGTGAATAGGGGAATAATTTTTCTTGTATCTCATTAACTTTATTGGTTCTCATTAACAATCTACATCAGCAGAATTTTCTATTTGCTCTTCCCTCAGCAACTGTCATATGTAAAAATAGCTCCTAAACCAGCTGTATCCTGCCCAAATATTCTGTTTTAAGTTCAAACCAACCAGATCTGGCCTCTCACACCACACAGTGTCCATTCTATTGTTCTAAAAATAACCAATCGCATCATTGAAATCTCAAAGCCACGAGATAATACACGACTGATAGAAAATAATGTGAATGAATAAAACTCCAAATTGATCAGATCTGGCTTCTCACACTTGCCCTATAATGTCATTCTAAAAATATGCAATCACATCATTGAAATCTGAAAGCTATGAGATAATACATAATTAATTGAAAATAATGTGAATAAATAGGTATTACATCTGACAGAGTAATCTAAATACTAGAGGGTTAAATTTCAGGTAACACACTGGAACACAGCAGACTCACCATCCATTTCCAGCATGATAGATTCTTCAAAAACTCAACTTATGATTCTAAAATTAAACTGAAGTAATTTTTTGTAATTTAAGCTAATTTTATTTCAGATTCCTGCCAGACACTCGTTAGAACTGAAAATCAGAAAGATTTACACGTAAAAAAACTTTTCGAATTTTATATGCGCAATAAAATGTTCAGCAAGTCACAATTTAAATACACTGAGTTACAAAATAAATTCAAACATGAACTAAGTTCGACTGTTATTCTTTTATCATCCCTTATATTTTATCAATTTAGTAAAGAAACAGACACAAGTTTCCTAATGTTTCTGACACACAAACGATGTGAATTTATGTAAGACACTCTTTAGAAAAGTTGCCAGTATATTGGTTAAAGAACCAGCCAAGCAGAATTGATTGACAGATCAAGTGTCTATAGAATATATTGTCTGTTTTACTCGTGCTATTCCAATGGCCTCTACTTCCAAGAACTTTCTGACACAATGCCAAACCCAATCTCTTTCTAGTCAAACAACATTTTACATTTTTTATATATTCTAATGCACAAACAATGTACAACTGATATACAATGATGGAGGAGGAGACAGCTCCCAACAATCTCACATCACACACACACACACACACACACACACATAGACAAGTCCCTTGACCCCTTGGGAATCGTTCGGGCGCAGCAGCCATGCAGAGTATCTTGAGCAAGAAAGCCTGGCGGAGCCCATTCCTCTCTAGGTTAAACTCATTTCTACAGCTGAGTGGATGGGAACAATGTGAAATGAAGTGTTTTGCTCAAGAACACAACAAATTGCCCAGTCAAGGGATTGAAACCACAATCTTGCGGTCATGAATCTGATACCCTAACCACAATGCAACATGCCTCCACCAGTGGTACTTTTTTCTACAGATGAGTGGACTGAAGCAACGTGAAGTGGAGTGTTTTGCTTAAGAGCACAATGCATCGCCCAGTCCAGGAATTGAAACCACAATCTTATGATTGGGAGTCCAACACCCTAACCACTAAGCCAAGCACTTCCATATATATATATATATATATATATATATATATAACAATTACAAAGAATATGGAGACTGGTACATCTTCAAAGTTTTCTGTTAATTTTTCCAGTTAATTATACAGCATAATTGGTTAACCAATTATGCTGTATAATTAACTGGAAAAATTAACAGAAAAAAATGTACCAGTCTTCATATTCTTTGTAATTGTTTTTGATTTATATTTCTAAAAATATTCCTAATCCAATGAAGTGAACCCACAAGGGGCTAAACATACAGGGGGCAAATAAGGACAGACAAAGGGATTAAGTCGATTACATTGACCCCAGTGTGTAACTGGTACTTAATTTATTGACCTAAAAGGATGAAAGGCAAAGTTGACCTCGGTGGAATTTGAACCCAGAACGTAAAGACAGATGAAATACCGCTAAGCATTTCGCCCGGTATGCTAACATTTCTGCCAGCTCGCCAAGGTTGACTTTGCCTTTCATAACTTTGAGATCAATAAAAGTAGAACCAGTTTGAGAGTGGGGGGGGGGTGATATAATCAACTTACCCTCTATCCTGAACTTGTTGCCCATGTGCCAAAAGCTAAAACCATATTATAGGTACATATGCCCGAGGAATATTCAGCCACTTGCCCACTAATTCATGTCAGCAGCAAAAATTCTTTAGTGTTTCCACCCTCCCGGTTTTCCTTTATGATCGCTTTGTAACCCTAATCATTTCATATCTGCAACCAGACTGACGACTGAAGCTGTAAACGTAAACCCTCACACCTCACATGAGACAATGCCGGGAAGAACACGGCATTGGCCAGCACAAAAAGAACTGAATAAGTAAAACAAAATATCACTGGATTAGGCATCTGGGGTAGATTAAGAGTCCCAAATGGAGCAGAGAACATCAGTTATATTTTAAATTCCCAAGAAACCTCATGTTTGGCAAGCTGGAATCATTGTAGGTAGTAAGAGCAACATCTCATAAATAGAAAACAAGCAGCTAATGAGGAGAAAGCCACAATGTTGTAGCCATCGGAGCCACCATCTGAGCTGGTTTCCTGCTGTCATATTTGACATGTGGCAACAAGGCTTTTCGGTAATCTTTTGGTTCCTGTTCTGGGGACAGAATGGTTGCCCCCCGATGAAATAGAAGAAAGTTGAATATTTCAATTAAACCATATTATAAACATATCAATGGTGTGTGTGTGTGTGTCTCTCTCTCTCTCTCTCTCTCTTTCTCTCTCTCTCTTTCTGTGATTGTGTGTGTTTGTATGTGTGCTTGTGTGTAAATGTGTCTGCGTTTTGTACGTGTGTTTGTGATTGATTGTGTGTATTTTTTTATTGTGTGTATATGTGTGCATTTGTGTATGTGTGTTTGTAGGTGTGCATGTGTGTGCGTGCATGTGCCCATGTGTGTACATGCCAGTGAGTGTGTGTGTGTGTGTGTGTGCATGTGCACGCGTGTGTGCACGTGCATGTGTGTTTGCATGTGTGAGTGTATTTGCATGTGTGTGTGTGTATGTTTGCATGTTTGTGTGAGTGTGTTTGCATATGTTTGTGTGAGTGTGTTTGCATGTTTGCATGAGTGTGTTTGCATACATGTGTGTGTGTGTGTTTGTGTGTGTATATGTATGTGCACATATAGTTTACAATGGTTCCTGTTTTAATCTTAAACAGTTCAAGAAGGCAATAAGCGAGGAAGATTGACAGTTGGTAGTTTATCTTTTGTGAAACCATTGCCGAGAGAAAGAGTAAGAGGTGGTGGAACAAGGTCAACGGCTCGAAATAGTAGGATCTGACTCAACCTGTTCTGCCCCCCCCCCCCTTCCACCCATGCCCCACCTCACACATACATACACACACATTCCAGCTTCTCACATAACCTTCTATTAAACAAATCCATACATGTTGGTAAGAGTTGTTTTATCTTCATGTGTGTGTGTGTGTATGTGTGTGTGTGTGTGTGTGTGT
>NC_069004.1:12125712-12131320 GCF_001194135.2 Octopus bimaculoides | reverse complement strand
TATATATATATACATGTGCATGTGAGCATGTATGTATATGTATATATATATATATATATATATATATACATATATAAAATATATATTGATATATCAGGAACCATTTTCTGCAGAATATTCTGTTGCTAAAACTTGCAACAGTTGCTAAAGTTAAGGAATGAACAACAAAACATTCCTTCTCTTAGACAAACAACAACAGCAGCAGTGGCGGCGGCAGCAGCAGCAGCAGCGGCAGTAGCAGCAGCAGTACATGAAACGAAAACTGAGAGAAGACGAAGCATGCTCTTTCGGCAGAGATTAGCAGCAGACTGCATCATGTGAATGCAAACACCTGTAATGAATTTCAGCACCAATCTGGCAGAAAGAGAATTTCTTTGGTGGTTGTAAATATACTTCGAGTCAAATGGTTAGAATGTTTCTATGATTCTTTTACTGGTTCTAGGTGAAACAGAAATTACTTATCACATGATATGAAAATAATTAAATCATACAGATTGGCATTCAGCAAAGTTTTCAATCTCCTCCTGTTATTGTTATCATGAAAAATTACCAATTCTGACAAAATCCATTGTTATCAACACTTGAAACTTTTGACGTGTTGACGTTAGAGTCAGTAGAGAATGAACTTGTTAGAAATAGAGAGATTTGTGATAATTAAGTATAAATAAATTAAATTTATTCGAATGTGATTTAATAAAACTTATGTCCATCAAATCTGCAGTTGCTTCCAGAGCTTCAAAGCAGAAAAAAAAAAAATACAAAAAAACTTGGAAACGGTAATTTTCAGCAAGATCACAGGTGCAGTGTGGTAAGAAGCTTGCTTCCCAACCACATGGTTCCAGGTTCAGTCTCAATGCATGGCACCTTAGGCAAGTGTTTCTAATACAGCCACAGGCTGACCAAAGCCTTGCTAGTGGATTTGGTAGATGGAAACTGAAAGAAGCCCATCATGTGTGTCAGTTATCTATATACATAGATATGTACAGGTATATACCTAGGGGTGTGTCTGTGTCATGTATGTCTACCACCACCACCACCGCTTAACAACCAGTGTTGGTTTGTTTATATCCTTGTAACTTAGTGGTTCAGCAAAACAAGTCCTATAGAATAAGTACCAGGCTTTAAAAAGAAAATTATTGGGGTCAATTTGTTTAACTAAACCCTTCAAAAGGTGCCCCAGTATGACCACAGTCCAGTGGCTGAAACAAGTAAAAGATAAAAGGAAAGATAGATTTCATAAAATAAAATAATTCCACAATTTTAAGGGACATTTTTTTTTTGTACAAAAAGTTTATGAAATCCGGTGATTCTGGCATGATTTTAAAATTTCGGTAGCGTTGCTCAGGAGTTGTGGTGTTTTATGGAATTTCGATTCTTGGAAGTGCAGTAGTGTCTATCATGTCCCAGAATCAGAATCATTAACTAAATGGTAATTTTCAGCAAGATCACAAGAACATATCTACATAAGATAGCTTAGAACCTGTCAGAATTAATAATGGTTCCCATTCACAATTCCATTAACCTAGGCCTGATACAATTGATTATTTAAATGATCTGTCAGAATTCAGACATTTCCAGATCATGAAGATGCCAAAACTCTCAAGTGTTGATAACAATGGACCTGTCAGAATTGGGAACTTTCATGAAAGCAATTACTGAAGAATGATAAAGTTTGGTGAGCACAGTTCTGTAAGAATTAATTAGTTTTAAATCATCCGACACAAAGTCACTTTTACTTTGTATGACTATTTTGAGAAAAGAAATGACAAGTTGGACAATGTTGTTGTGTGTAAGAAGTGATGGTCATGGCTAGAATGTCTGGTTATACATCTTCTCAAGTGGGACTAAGTTGGAACTGAACTATAATGTTGTTGGCACTCCGTTGCGGGTTCCAGTTGATTCGATCAATGGAACAGCCTGCTCGTGAAATTAACGTCCAAGTGGCTGAGCACTCCACAGACACATGTACCCTTAATGTAGTTCTCGGGGAGATTCAGCGTGACACAGAGTGTGACAAGGCTGGCCCTTTGAATTACAGGTACAACAGAAACAGGAAGTAAGAGTGAGAGAAAGTTGTGGTGAAAGAGTACAGCAGGGTTCACCACCATCCCCTGCCGGAGCCTCATGGAACTTTAGGTGTTTTCGCTCAATAAACACTCACAACACCCAGTCTGGGAATCGAAACCGAGATCCTATGACCGCGAGTCCGCTGCCCTAACCACTGGGCCATTGCGCCTCCACTCCTAACCACTAGGTCAGGTGCTTTCACTAACATGAAATAAAGTGTTTTGCTCAAGGATGTGGCACTCCACCGGATATTGAACTTATGACCTTACGCTCATGAGCTGAATATCCTAATCACTAACACACACCTTCACTGCTGAGGATTATGTGGAAGATACAGAAGATTATGTAAAAGATGCTGTGGATTATGTAGAAGATATACCAGAATAACATAAAAGTATGAGAATAATAGGTTAAAAGTGCTGTAGCATGACGCATACAAGGATTAAGTGAACTTTCGGTACAGCAGTTCCAGAACATTTTGGAAACAAAACTGGTTTGTTTTATTCTCTTCCTACAATTTCTCAGAAAATTGATAATTGGAAAGATATTGGCCTTAAAACATAATTACTCCAAGAATGAACCAAACTGTAATGAATGAAAACTCAATAAAACAGATCGGTATATGTAAAACATTGAGGTGTGTGTGCATGTGTGTGTGCTTGTGTACGTGTGTGTGTGCATGTGTGTGTGCATGTGTGAGTGTGTGTGTGTGTGCATGTGTGAGTGTGTGTGCATGTATGAGTGTGTGCATGTGTGAGTGTGTGTGTGCGAGTGTGTGTGCATGTGCATGTGTGTATGTGTGTGTGTGTGTGTGTGTGTTTGTGTGCGTGTGTGTGGCAGCACTTGTATCTATGTTAAATTTCAGTTTAAATTTACTTAGTGAATAATCCAAACTATTTAGTTTAAAAAATACTAGGAGACTTTTGACAAACAAAAGATCATTAGGACTAATTAAGTTTCATTGTATTGACAGTCAGATAAATTATTTATACAGAATTGGTATTCAAGCAGAAAATGGTAAACTAACTGCATTGTCATTAACACTGGTATAACCCTAGCAATACAAATGACATTCAAATAGAGTTACTTAAAATGGTTAATAAAAGATATTGTGCTTGGCTGGCTGGCTTTAAATCTTGCTCTCATATAATACTGTCTTCTAGAAAACCACGAATATTTTTGGCATCCAATTTTATTTTTAATCTATGAAAGGTCAATCAATGATAACTCAGCAAAAATATGAAATCAATGGAAAAGTTTAGAAGTTGTTTTTAGTTGTCCATAGATAGATTTGCAATGAAAAGGATTTCTCTAAGTGGAACAGAAAGACAAGTCAGACCTAAGCGCTATAATTCAATTGATATTCTCAAGTGGATACGGCTAAAGTTCTCTTATTTTATATATAATAGTTGCAGGCATAGCTGTGTGGTTAAGAAGTTTGCTTGCTAACCAATATGGCCTCAGGTTCAGTCCTACTCCATGGCATCTACTTTAACTCCAGCTCAACAAAAGACTTGAGTGGATTTGGTATTTGAGTGGACAAAAACTGAAAGAAGTTCATTGTATGTATATATATATATATTTATATTATAAGGTAACCACTCCTGAAGAAGTGCCAAATGTCTGAATCCAATGGACCAGTCACTGGATAAGTTTGGCACAGAAATGTTAACATAGAGTGGTGAATAAATCGATATATCGAATTTGAAGTCTCTGTCTCTTTTGAATATGAAAATTTAAAAGTTTAAAAACCTTATAATATAAATATAAACTGTGAGAACGACCCTTAAGGAATCTAGTTAATGATCTCCTAAGGTAAGTTCTTATGCTATATTGGTAACGGTTGCTACATCCTCTGGGAAAATTATTATATATATATATATATATATATATGAGAGAGAGAGACGGTACTTCCTTGTCTTGACAACATGATAGTTTTAAACAAGTGTCACTTATAACTTGTGGTTAGTGAACAATGAACAAATCGTTAACTAGTGTGGAACAAAATTTATAGATTTTTTTTTTTTTTTTGTCTTTGGTCAGTAAGTGTTACTTCCTATTTGCTTCTACCTAGAAATCAAATGAAATGACTACTATTCCCTTCAAACTTTGCTTTTTGTCACCTGGGCCCCAATGTTTTGAAACTGACCTATTTTCCATTACATTTCAGACCAATTCAGCACTGAGTTGCTGAAGCAGAAATATCGTTATAGGGCATTAAATTTTTCAGGGTGTCCAAAAATTAAGGCAACCAACTTTCAATTTTGCCAAAGCAAAATGTTATATTTCGATTCCGACCATTGCAATGCAATGGTAAAGGAAACACAATTATGCCACTACTACAGTTATTCGATATGACCACCTCTGTTTTGAATCACAGCCTTAAGTCTAGGTGCAAATGCCTCACACGTGGCATGCAGCTGTTCTTGCGAAATCGAAGCCTATTCCTGGTGCACTTTTGCTTTCAGAGTATCGAGCGCAGCATAAGAAGTGCTCGAGATTCCATCTCCAAAATGGACCAAATAGAAAAATCCAAAGGGTTGAGATTGGAGCTTCTTGAGAGCCATACATCCTTGCCTATGAACGACGGAATGTTTTTCTCAATCCAGTATTGTATCTGTTTGGAACTGTCGGATGGTGCCGAGTCCTGTTGGGATTTCCAAGGTGTGCTTTGGAAGTGCTCATTTGCCTATGAAAGCAGTTCAGCTTCCAGAACGTCGCTAATGTATCACTGGGTGTTGGTTTTAACACCCGAGGGCACAAAAACGAGGGGAGACCATCCAGTTGCTGTCACAGCTGCCCAAACCATAACTGTGGATATTGATGTCAATTTATGAGTCTACCACCAACGTAGCCAGATACACTCCAAAGTCGGTCACTCTGGTGGTTTATTGTCTGTTCGATGTCAAATTTCTTTCCATCAGTGAACACCAGGTTGAGCAGCGTACCTTCAGTAATCTGATGCAGCATAAGACGACTTCTCTCCAATCTCAGAGCCTTATAAACTTGCGTGAGCTCATGATAACGACTTCTCTCCAGTCTCATGGCTTTATAAACTTGCGTGAGCTCATGATAACAGATCATCTTGTGGGGGTGAGTCCTGAGATCTTTCTTCAGCACTTGATACATCGTTGTTCAGCTTATTTTTGCTGTGGTAGCTAGTTTTCTGACAGAATGACAAGGATTTCGCCATATCTTTTCTCAGGTACTTTTGATAAGCCAAGGGGTCTGCACACTTCTTTTTCGGCCCCGACCAGGTCAATCAACTGTGGAACCAGTCTCTTGAAATTTCTTGACAATTTTCCAGACTGTTGTTCAGTTAATTCTAAGCTTTTTTGCTACAAATGTATTACTTTTGCCTCCTTTGTGGAGGGTTATAATTGAATTTTGATCGATAGTCATTATCTAATTTATAAATCTCAATTTATTTAGTCTCAAACAAAAAGAAGATGCACTAAGCTTTTACAACGATGTATAATTTCGTATCTTATCACATTTCATCATCATCATCATCATCGTTTAACGTCCGCTTTCCATGCTA
>NC_069004.1:12115962-12117901 GCF_001194135.2 Octopus bimaculoides | reverse complement strand
CACACACACACACACACACACATATATATATATGTATGCATGTATGTATGCATATATGTGTGTGTGTGTGTGTGTAGTAGGGAATAGATGTACAGAGGGTGGGGTCTGTGATAGGGATCAGATGACAGTAGGGGCCAGGAGATGGAAAGATTGCCATACACTATTTCCTTCTTACAAGACAGAGATAAAAAGTTAAGAGGGTGGATGGAATGGGATTAGACGAACAACATATCCTGTGATAGCCCGGTGGCAGTGGCTGGGTGGATCTATAGAACGTAACCAGCAGAAACATAACATGTGAATAATATTGAGACACACAGACACACACACACACACACACATATGGAAATGTACATGTATGTATATATGGGTATGTGCAGATTCTGGTGCACATTTGGGACTGCACATGTGCATCATCATTATCATCATTGTTTAATATCTGTTTTCCATGCTGTCATGGGTTGGATGGTTTGACAGGAGCTGGCCAGACTGCAATTGTCAGTTGTAGCATGGTTTCTAAGACTGGATGCTCTTCCTAACGCCACCGGTACGAGTGCACTAATGCAGTACCAACACCAGTGCATTTCACGTGGCACCAGCACCTGTAAAGGATGAGGCTGTGTGTATGGATGACCGCGATGTAGGCGTAATATGAATATATGGGTATGTATGTAGATATGTATGTGCACATGTGAATGTGTGTGTATATGTGTATATATGGCCATGAATATGTGCATGCGGATATGAATACATGCAGTGCATGTATATATATGTTCATGTGGGTATATGTATATGTGTGTGTGTGTGTGCGTGTGTGAGTGGATATAAGTGTGTGTGTATTCTTTTATACAGTTCAGCCCTAAGACTGTGGCTATGCTGGAGCACATATATGTGTGTATATGCAAATTTATGTGTATGCATGTATCTATGTGTGTGTGTTTATGTGTATGTGTACATGTGTATGTATATGTGTGATTACATTGAATTTCAAATCTATAATTCTAAAACAAGTTTTAGTAAAACATCGCAAATTTTTGACAAATTTATTGCCATGTGGATAACCTGGCAAGTGGGGAGAGATAAAAGAGAAAAAAGAGAGAGAGAGAGAAAGAGAGAAAAAAGGCAAAAACCTAAAGTAAGATTGGTAATAAGAGAAGTACATCGATGCATCTCATTATTTTGGCCACAACCAAAATATTAATAAAAAGAAACAAAAGCAAAAAAAAACAATGATTTAGTATCAACATGTTGTGTAATCCAATTGAACAGCTGCTAATCCAGTATGTTCTGTAATCTAATACAATAAGCTAATCCAGATTGCGAGTGGATTCTTAATGTTATTGGAAGTGCTGTTCAAAAAAATTTCTACTCTAGTCAAGAATTTTCTTTCGATTGAAAATTATTCCTGCTAGCTATTAGCACTACACTTTACCAAAATGTCACCTTGGCATTGTTTCACTTGCTTGCTGCAGTTTGCAATGTAAAAAAAACCGAAGATTTTCCATTCAGTTTTTCTGTTATTTTCTTTATATACGTCACAAAAGTGGTCTGTCTTTCTCTTGTTATAGAGACAATAAGAGAGTTTATTGGTTCCATAACCAGCAGTAGCAATTCCAGGACCAGAGTAGAACGTTTCAAAGAAGACAATTTAAAAAACAAAGAGATAAAAATAATTAAAGATTATATCGCCCCCCCCCCAAATGGTTGAAAATTATTTTTTGTAAATTCTATGGGGTTTATTATGTTTTTTGTATTCTTTTGTAAATGGTTGAAGAGATAGCTTCTGTATTCTTTGCATAAATACTGATATATATATATACACACACACATATACATATATGTATATATACACACACATATACATATACATATATATATATATATATATATATATATATACGCACATATACATATATATATATATATATATATATATATA
>NC_069004.1:12108048-12114082 GCF_001194135.2 Octopus bimaculoides | reverse complement strand
GATCACACATATATATATATATATATGTGTGTGTGTGTGTGTGTGTGTATGTATGTGTATATATGTGTATGTGTGTGTATATATATGTGTGTGTGATCAATAATATCCCTTATTAAGCAGCAAGATGGCAGAACCATTACCACAGCAGGCAAAATGCTTATCAGCATTTCATCTGTCTCTACATTCTGAGTTCAAATCC
Source organism: Octopus bimaculoides (assembly GCF_001194135.2). Classification (NCBI taxonomy): domain Eukaryota; kingdom Metazoa; phylum Mollusca; class Cephalopoda; order Octopoda; family Octopodidae; genus Octopus; species Octopus bimaculoides. The sequence goes on along the minus strand of NC_069004.1, from coordinate 12,113,883 downwards.
CACTAAGGTTGACTTTGCCTTTCATCCTTTTCGAATCAACAAAATTAGTACCAGCTGAACACTAGGGGCAATGTAATCGATTTATCCCCTCCCTGCTGGCCTTGTGCCAAAATCTGAAACCTATCATATCCCCCATTTAGAAAACAGGTAAAAGTTGACAACAGGAAAAAGTAAGCAGGTGTAAAATCTGCCTCAAAGTAACTCCTGGTCTAACCCATGCCGGCACGGAAAAATGGATGCTAAATGAACAAATGAACAATCATTGTTTGTCTTGATGTGCAATGGATGTAAACATCGAGGAGTGATGGTGGGAGATATTGAATATTCAATAGGTATGATAAAAAAAATACTGTAATCTAAGTTAATTAAGGAGGAATCACATGTGTGGATTTTACGAAGCAGAGCCATTCTTAAGTGGCAACTGTATTTAATATTCTGTTTTCTTTTTGTTTCTTTTTTGTTTTTTTTTATGCGGAAACACTTCTGTTGGTTTCCATTAATGATAATTATTAACAATACTCAGCACTTGATGTCCGCAACTGAAAGATCACTTTGTCTGATATGCATAGATATGTGTGTGTAAACACGTGTGTGTGTGTGTGTGTGTGTATTTATGTGTGTATGCATATGTGTGTATGTATATGCATGTGCGTGTGTATATATATATATATATATATATATATATATATATATATGTATAAATGTACACATGAACACTCACACACATGCATATATATATATGTGCATACTCAAAGTCTATTTAACAAAGTAGCACTAATTAACCAGAGAAGAATTGAAAATAAATATGAAGTGTTTTGTGGGAAGAATCAAAAACCATCTGATTTCATCAAACAGGAATTAAACTAAAAGATAATTTTTAAAAAATCTTTTTTTTTTTTTTTCTGAAAAATTTCTAAAGAAATAAAGTCAGTAAAATTAAATTTAGAGAAACATAAAATACATTTTTTTCCTTTCCTGAAGAATGCAAATGAAATGGAATCGTTCCAAAACCATAATTATTATCATCCCTTTTGTAAATATTTCAGTTAACCGTTTTACCATTCCACCAAAGACATTCATCCCTTTGGAATATATGCAATTTATTCATTGATGATGATATTTACACAGAATGGCATCTGTGCCAGTTCCACACAAAAAGCAGCCAGCACACTCTGTAAAGTGGTTGGCATTAGGAAGGACATCCAAATATAGAAACAACTAATCCCTCCCCAAAACTTGCTGGCCTTATGCCAAAAATTGAAATCAATTACTCAGAGTATCACATTCCCATTCATTGGACAGTTGTGATGAGTTTGCATCACAACTGTCAGACAAACGGGAACATGAAACTCTGAGTCACAGTTTTGCGATATTTTTGCAGCTCTAACAACAGACTATTACTCCACCTTTGGTATTCGAGTACTATTTTTTCACACTTTGTTTTGCACCTATGTCTCACCTGTGTGTGTGTGTGTGTGTGTGTGTGTGTGCGTGTGTATCTTATCTTTTACCTGTTTTGGTCATTAGATTGTGACCATGCTAGGGCACCATCTTGAAGAATGAATAGACCCCAATACAGGTTTTTTCTTTTCAAGTAATGGTACTTATTCTATTGATCTCTTTTGCCGAACTACTAAGTTACGGAGATGTAAACACACCACCAATGGTTATCGGGCAATGGTTGGACACACACACGCACACACACACATACAGATATATGATGGGCTTCTTTCAGTTTCTGTCTACCAAATCCACTCACAAGGCTTTGGTCGACCCAAGGTTATAGTAGAAGACACTTGCTCAAAGTGCCAAGCAGTGGGACTGAACCCAGGACCCTGAGGTTTGGAAGTAAGCTTCTTATCACACAGCCACACCTTATACGTGTCTATATATATATATGTGTGTGTGCATGTGATTATTATAAATTCTTAAGTTTATAGTTTTCACAATGCCAGTAATCTAACGGCCTCTTGCTGGTTCCATCCCCCTCAGAAACCATTCTTATCACATTCCAATATTTAACAAGTTATGGTTTTTAATGGTTCAACTCGAAAAATTTTATAACCTAGATTTTGTTTTGCCATAAACATCTAATTAATGTACATTTAATCTAATTAATATGTAATTAGAAAACTATATGAAAAAAAAATCAATCAATCAATCAATCAATATCTAGGTAAAAACACAATTTAATTAATGCGTATTTTGATTAGAAGAAAAAAACAGTTATATCACAGATGTAAACATTACAACAAGGAAGAGAAGGAGATGAAAAAAGAGAGAAAAAAAAAGATGGTATTTACTCAGCTAAATCATTCGATATTTTATCAAGTAAATATTTTGTTAAGAGGTCAAATAGATTATTAATACATCAAGTACAAATACAAAACAGAACTGTTTTCCTTTTTTTATTAATATTATTTCTCTTGCAGTAGAAAATATTTACTTATAGAATTTTATTGAATGAAAGATTTATTACCAAAATTATGGCAGCACCAATGATGGGTCAATTGAATAATAGTCCATCACAGTGCCACAGAAGACAAACTCAGTAAATATTATGTCCATAATATACATAAAGTTGATGTCTAGCATAAAAACAGAGAGAGGTTTTAGTGGTAGAGGGCATTGGTGTCTAACATGACATACAGACAGATTTTAGGGGCAGAGGGATGAAGTTGGTTTATATCAACTCCCTAGTATTTAACTGGTATTTACTCCAGTGGCTGCAAGAAGGACAAAGTAAATCCTTGTATTTGAACTCAGAACAAAGAAATTTAACTAAACACTACAAACGTCTACAAGTCTGCCAACTGCACCAATCCATATCACTTGATGGTCACTGATACAACAGAATGACAATATTGTGATGTTAGGCTTGTTGTTTCAATTAATTTTGCTACCCTCTATGCTGGTCACATAAATTTGACCTGCTGCTGTAAGGGCAGAAGGCCTTCTGCCCTTACAGCATCAGCATGGTTTGGACAATTTGACTGAGAGGACTGGTGAACCAGATGGCTACACCAGGCTCGAATCTGATTTGGCAGAGTTTCTACAGCTGGATGCCCTTCCTAACGCCAACCACTCCGAGAGTGTAGTGGGTGCTTTTACGTGCCACTGGCACGAAGGCCAGGCAGGAGGTACTGGCAACGGCCATGCTCGAAATGGTGTATTTTACGTACCACCTGCACGGGAGCCAGTCCAGCGGTACTGGCAATGAACTCACTCGAATGTCTTTTCATGTGCCACTGGCACAAGTGCCAGGAGGTGATGTTGGTAACGATCACGCTCAAATGACTTGCCTTAAAATGATAAATCATTAAACATATTACAAACCTGGTTCAGAATCTCTAATCTATACAACTAATCTCTGGTGAGAGACAGTTGCTGAGGCTGTAATTTATATTTGCCACATTTTTACGTAATTTATCTACAAAGTACAAATTTCCTATACAATTTCCTTAGCTAACATAATATATACAAGCAGCGTTAGGTAAGCCTAAAAACAAAATCCTCTTCCACCTCTTTCTCGATTTCAGCCCAAGAAACAGATAGTAGAGTTAGAAGAGTTGTGGTTAATTTAATGAGAATAACAAGGTTTAGTACATAACTAAACATTATAAATAAATAACTTAAGCCAAAGTCAATTAACAGAAACGTAATTGTTGTGCAGCAGCCCCACACCCTAACATCAAATTACTATCTGTTTGTTGACGAGGACTATTTTGATGTAAACAAAGATTTTTCTCCCAAAACACCATTAGGGTCAGTTCGAGTTTCTTCGACATGCCAGAATTACTTCGTTAGTGCTGCACTTTGGTACAAAATCTATCAAACTAATTATAAGAGACACGAAAGAAATCCTACCAAATCCATTTACTTAATTAGAAGCCTTCATTAATTCCAACATCTCAGTTGTAAGGAATCCATTCACGAGATGGAATTTAGAAAAAAACAACAAAAAAAAATCAATGTGCTTTAATTACTCAGAGATGTTATCCACCTGGAAAACAATAATTAAATCAGTGTGAGAATATTTTGTTAATGAGTATCATAAATCTAATTAGTCATACTTATGTGGTGAGGAAAAGACAACATTAACTTAATTTCAGCAAATATGGCAGGAGTGTCTTAAGATTTTATAACTACTATGGATTAAGTAGGATCATTTGACCAGCTAGAAATAGCAGCCTAATCTCTCTCTCTCTCTCTCTTTAACCACACCTCTAATATATGTGTGTGTGTACATGACAAATAGATGCACACATGCATAATATGCTTCAGCACAGGTTCCATCTGCCAAATTTCACTTTTAAGACGTTAATTGTCCCTGAGAAAACAGTTCAGTTGAAGATGTTTACAGGGTGGGATTGAACCTGCAACCTTGTCATTACAAAACAGATTTCTTAACCTCGCAGCTACATCTAGGATGCCCCACCCATTTAGCAACTATGGGTTCATAAAAACAACAAATGCTATCATCTCTAGCTACCCTGAAAAAAAAAAAAGAAAGAAATATTTGCTTAAAATACAATTGATTTGAATTGAAAAAAAAAAAGAAAACACAGTGACTGGGGGTAGGAATATCTGTTGGTGGTGGCAGAACATGGTTTTCTCCAAGCAACAAGAATTATGGTGATGGAAGAGTTTTAGTAACTCAAGAAATAATAAGATGTTTTTGTTTGCTTGTTTGTTTGTTTGATATTGGAATCGGATATGCTGTATTTACAACCAAAGTAGAACTCTCTTTCTCTCTCTCTTTCTGGTATACCTACGTAGAAAAGTACCAGAGACTAGGAGCTTTGCCAACATCTTAAACCAACAGAACGAAAGGTGTGAAGTGTTTCATATTACAAAACACTGCGTCAAGTTCCTCACTAACGTTGCAATAAATTTCTCTTATCGCAGTTCTGTTTGCTATCACCTTTCATCATGCTGTCCAGCCTCGATATTTCACTTGGCCATTTTTTTGACTTTGGATTTCATTAATTAACAAAGATGATGAACCAGCAATTAAATCCAATTAAATAGACGTATCTCGGAGAACTCATCCCACAAGAAACAGCTGTAGGGAAATCTCAGGCCTGTTTCTAACATTGTAAAGGAAAGGTGTTTGTGCTTTTGTTGGATACTGATGGCAAACTAAGCAAGATCTGGAAGTGACATACTGCTATGAATGCCAAAGCATGGCTGTGCTCAAGCTGGTTGTTCAAAAACAAGGTATGTAGATCAACTCCCCAGCGACACTGGCTACCTTCCTGAAGACCTCCATCAACTAATGCAGGACTGAGATGTATGGTGTGTGCAGGTTAAGAATATATGAGCAAGCTTGACCAGATGGCGATGATGATGAGAGAAACAATTGTAGTAGCAGTAGTAGTAGTGCTAGAAAAAATAGAGGGAGGAGACACAGCATGGCAACCTCTGTGGTCCAGAGGTTATAGAGTGTTGTTATTGGTGTTTGTTAAATCGGTCGAGTAGAAGAGATGTGAGCTTGTGTCTCCATGTCTTGTGTTGTTTTACAAAACAAGACACCATGCTTCTGAGCTTGTAACGTTCTGTGCTCCATTAAAAGCAACAAATAATAACAATAATAATAATAATAATAATAATAATAATAAAAAGAAACATTATTCATCAACTTTAAACACATTTAACTGAAAATATTTTTCCAGTTTCAGAATTTGGTATTAAAAAAAAAAATTTAAAAAAAAAACAAAGAAAAAAGTCACTGTTATTAACTTCAACATTTGTAAAATAACTCAAGACAAGATTTTTATAGAAAAAAAAAATTGAAATAAAATAAAATAGAATAAGAAAAGAAAATGACTAAAT
>NC_069004.1:12102901-12107660 GCF_001194135.2 Octopus bimaculoides | reverse complement strand
AATATTCTTCCTATTCCACAATAGCTCCAAGTAAATTCCGCCTTCCTTGCACTCCATCCCTTGGAAGGAGGGGGTGGTGGAAACGGGGGGGGGGCTGCAGATATTTAAATATTGGTTTTTTTCATTGAATTCTGATTCGCCAGTATGGTGGTGTTAGAGTTTGGGGGGGTGTCGAGATTTGGAACGGGAAGAAGAATAGAAGAATGGTTAAACTCAAGCAATTCCAGTTCTGTGATGTCCAACAGTTTTAGAACAGCAGGGAAATGGCACTTCCAGTTCTGATGTTCCAACATGTTCAATATTTCTTGGAACATTTCAATAATTTCTTGCTGAAGCTGTCTGACCTTCAATTCCTCACACAAAGGAAATACTTTCAATAAAGAAATGGTTCTTCTTTTGTTATTTTATTTTCAAACAAGGCATATTGATTCTTTATTCATTGCTCTGACCTTCTGCAGAAAATGTTTACCGACCTACAAAGTTGTGGAAACAATAGTTTAGACAACTGGAATTATCAGACTTCTGAGAATCTCTCAGACATCACAGTCTGTCTCTTTCTCTTTCTCTCTCTCCATATATATATTATTACTTTATACAACAATTATTTCAATTTCTATCATAGCAACCATATTTTTATCATGTAGGTGAATATTTCTATTGAACATAACATAGCTGATTTTTTTAACAATTTTACTTTGCTCCTGGGTTCAATTCCAGTGTAGGGTGTCTTGGGCAAGTGTCCTTTACCAATACCTCAGGTTGACTGAAACCTTGCAACTGAAACTGGATCAATGTAAGGAAGGCTGTGAAAGAAAACTATATGGAAGCACATTTATATTGACTACACTTGTAATTCAAAGGTTCAGCCTGATTACATGCTGCAGCTCACTGATTCTGTCTAACACTAAGGGGACACATGTCCATGGAATACTGACCTTAAACAACAAGCACAAGATCTCAATATAAAATGGTGCAGCTCTCGAGCTGAAACTAGTTAGCGAGTTAAAGAGTAATTAACAAGAATTTCTCCAGAAGAGTCTTTATTTGGAAGGGACAGATCCAGGAAGATGTGAGATGAAGTGATGAGAAAGGATCTTTGGCTGCTGGGCCTTACTGAAGAAATAACAAGGGACCAGGAGATGTGGCAATTTGTTGTACTTAGAAAATCATTCGAGCAAGGTCGTTGCCAGTGCCGCTGGACTGGCTCCTGTGCAGGCGGCAGGTAAAAAACACCTTCTTGAGAGTGGCAGTTGCCAGTACCATGTGACTGGCCCTCGTGCTGGTGACACGTAAAAGCACCCACTACACTCTCGGAGTGGTTGGCGTTAGGAAGGGCATCCTGTTGTAGAAACTCTGCTAGATCAGATTGGAGCCTGGTGCAGCCTTCTGGCTTGCCAGTCCTAAGTCAAATCATCCAACCCATGCTAGCATGGAAAGCGGACATTAAACGATGATGATGATGATGATGATGATGATGATGATGATGATGATAAGACACATCAAGCAAAGTAAAATCGTTGTCTTTCCCACATACAGGTTTGTCCTTTCAGGTGCTGGTGCTTCATTAATGCACCTGCGCCGGTGCTGCATTAACACACCTGTGCTGGTGCTGTGTAAACGCACCCAAGATGGTGACATGTAAAAAGTACCTAGTACACCCTTGTAAGTGGTTGGCATTAAGAAGGGCATCCAGCTGTAGATACCATGCCGCAACAGACAGCTCCCTGCTAGCCAGCACCTTGTCAAACCATCCAACCCATGCCAACATGGAGGCTGGATGCTAAACGATGATGATATTTGACTTTTCAGTGACATTGACAGAAAAACAGAGAAAATAAATGTAAACTTCTGTCAAAATAAAAAGAAACAATTTTATAAGATATGTCATGGGTTTGACTCTAGATTTTTGTTGATGGGAAAATATTAATACTTAAGTCATTCACTTCATTAGTTTATTGCTAATCTTGGCAACTAACAAGACCCAACAGGGTTTTGTCTACCATTCCTAACAATTTGCAAGTCGACATATTAAGAAGAATCTACATTGAATCTTCACAGAAATACAAGACAAAAGGTAAAGCAGATGGCTTCATTTGGCTCAAATTCTGTAATTATTTACAGTTTTGAATGTAATATTTACATTTACTGTGGAAAAAAAAAGTAACAGAAACAAAAATAGCAACAAAAACATTTATAAAGATTCTTTTAAACAAAAGTTGAAACCGAAAAATGGTTTAACAAGTTCCGACAATTCTATTTCTTCCTTCATGGATTTCTTTACACATTTAACGGGTAAAAGATGCTTAACAGAGTTGTCTGCCACATCTGAAATGACTGCTACATAGTATACATATACACACAGACACATAATATGTATACAAATACAAATATATATATATATATATATATATATATATATATACACACTGAATCGTGGCAAGGTATGGAAGGCTTTCGGAGGACCGGAGAGATTATGTGTGGGTGGAGGATTATACGAGGTATAGTACTATACAGAATACCGAAAGGATCTTCACCTCTTACATCACACCTTTCTTCCTACTTCAACGCCGAGGTGGTATAATTTCCTGGGAGAGAAATAATTTTGCGGCTGAGGATAGCTTTACATTGTAAATTATACACATATTATATTATACACATATAAAGCTTGAAACACGTGTACCGCGGAATCCTTTGTAGTTTTGTTGTTATTTTTTGGATTTACAATTTATATATATATATATATATATATGATGATGATGATGATGGCCGTCCACTCGTGACCGAGGAATACCATTGCCGACCTTCAGGAACATTGTGCGCTCTAGGACTAACTTATATTTTGCATTTGCAGCTCCGTTGGTGGCTAATGAGCCCTACTCTTGACAAGCATACACAACTGCAAACATTGCAGACCAAGCTTTCTCCATTCACTATAAGAGCCGTGCGCTTTCGAGCAGCTCGCTTAAATTCTTCATGCTGGATACGTGCTCTCTCAAAAGCAATTACAACAAATATGGAGATTAGTACATCTGCATATTTTTTTTTTTCTATAGTCAATTATACAGCGTATTTGATTTAAATGCATCCAACACATGTTTCTGCTGCATAGACAACTCGCAATTGCAAGTTACATTTGACTGGTTACTTTGGTTTGGTGATTAGTCAGAAGCTTCAGACCATGTCAGTGGATGAACCTTGCATAAAGCTGCACACACACACACATATGTATATAATAATAATAATAATAATAATAATAATAATGATAATAATAGGGAATATATCATTCCAAATGTACAGGAATATTCAATTTAATAATACCAAATTAAATTTCACAATATATAATATATGTATATAAATATAATTTAGAGAAGAACCACCATTATACAATTCAGACAATGACTTTTTTTCTGGATGGTGTCATTGGGGTCTTTCATTGTCTGAATTGTATAATGGTGGTTCTTCTGTAAATTATGAGTGGTTGTGTGGTAAGTAGCTTGCTTACCAACCACATGGTTCCGGGTTCAGTCCCACTGCGTGGCACCTTGGGCAAGTGTCTTCTATGATAGCCTCAGGCCGACCAAAGCCTCGTGAGTGGATTTGGTAGAACGAAACTGAAAGAAGCCCATTGTATATATGTATATATATGTATGTGTGTGTGTCTGTGTTTGTCCCCACCAGCATCACTTGACAACCGATGGTGGTGTGTTTACGTCCCTGTAACTTAGCGGTTCGGCAAAAGAGACCGATAGAATAAGTACTAGGCTTCCAAAGAATAAGTCCTGGGGTCAATTTGCTCGACTAAAAAGGTGGTGCTCCAGCATGGCCGCAGTCAAATGACTGAAACAAGTAAAAGAGTAAAAGAGTAAAAGATATATATATATGTATGTATGTAGAGAGAGAGATACAACAGGGGTCTTTCAGTTTCCATCTATCAAATCTACTCATAAAGCTTTGGTTGGCCTAAGGCTTCAGTAGAAGACACTTGATCAAAGTGCCATACAATAGGACTGAACCCGGAACCATGTGGTTGGGAAGCAAGCTTCTTACCACACAGCCACGCCTGCACCTGAGTAGGATGCGTATGTCGACCATACACGACTGCCACCATGTGTGTGTGTGTGTGTGTGCGAGCGTGTGTGTGCTCATGTGTTACTGTGGTAAGAGGTAAGTTATGTTTAAGGAAGCAAGCGGACATTTCGGCTCCAGCAAAGGACAGCCAAAACCCATACCACCTCACATGTTCTGGTGTTCATAAACGATGGGGGGGGGGGGGAGATGGTGGAGCTGGTATTTGTATCATCAATACTATTAATTAGCCACTTCATCTGCAACGAAATCAATAGGTATTTCAAACAACAAAGAATCTATTTGATTCTCTTGAATGCAATCACTTAAATATTGTGTTCATTGCTACTTCAAAAGAAGTTAGCAAATTCTTTTACCATTAATTGTTATGAATATTATGTAAATCAAAGCACTCGCAAGATTATTTTGTCTTTTAATCAAAATACATATTAAGGAGACAACAGAGAGAGCGAGAGAGAGAGAGAGAGAGAGAGAGAGAGAGAAAGAGAGAGAGAGCCTTTCATCTGTTTAAGTGTTTTTGATTTGTGAAATTGAAACACCAAAACTGAGAAAATAGATTCGCCATTAAGAAACACTTGTGTATGTATATGTGCATGAGTGTGAGAATATACCGACATATATATATATATATTTGTATGTAAACGTAAGTTTTTTCATGCATGTATATGCTTCC
>NC_069004.1:12101774-12102535 GCF_001194135.2 Octopus bimaculoides | reverse complement strand
TATGTACACACATTTATAGGCATATATTATTAACAGCATACTAATATGATATATATATATATATATCATCATCATCATCATCATCATCGTTTAACGTCCGCTTTCCATGCTAGCATGGGTTGGACGATTTGAATGAGGACTGGTGAAACCAGATGGCTACACCAGGCTCCAATCTGATTTAGCAGAGTTTCTATAGCTGGATGCCCTTCCTAACACAAACCACTCCACAAACTGTACTGGGTGTCTTTCACGTATCACCAGCATGGGTGCATTTTGTGTATCACTGGCAAAAATTCCTTTTATGTGTCACAAGCACGTGCACCTCTTACATGTCACTGGCAAGGTGCCTTCTGTGTCACTGGCAAAGGTGCCTTCTGTGTCACTGGCATGAATGCCTTTTGGGTGTCACTGGCAAAGGTGCCATCTATGTCACTGGCAAGAGTGCCTTCTGTGTCACTGGCAAGGGTGCCTTCTGTGTCACTGGCAAGGGTGCCTTCTGTGTCACTGGCAAGGGTGCCTTCTGTGTCACAAGCTCTTCATGTGTTACCAGCATGGGTGCCTATAGTGTGTCACTGGCATGAATGCCTTTTGCATGTCAGTAACACAAGTGCCATTTGCATGTCAGTAACACAAGTGCCATTTGCATGTCACCAGCACAAGTGCCATTTGTGTGTCACCGGCACAGGTGCCATTTGCGTGTCACTGGCACTAAAATATATATGTGTAGTGTGTGTGTGTGTGTGTGTGTGTGTGTGTGTGTA
>NC_069004.1:12098258-12101664 GCF_001194135.2 Octopus bimaculoides | reverse complement strand
TCACCGGCACAGGTGCCATTTGCGTGTCACTGGCACTAAAATATATATGTGTAGTGTGTGTGTGTGTGTGTGTGTGTGTGTGTGTGTACTTACACATATTTGTATGTCTACCTGTATATTTGTGTATGATTATATTTTTATGAAATAGTATGTGTTAGTACATACATGTTTATATGTGTGTGTTTGCGTGTCTATCCATTTATATACTCACACACACATACACACACACACACAAATGCATTTATTTGTATATCTGTGCATGTATATATAATTTTCATGAATTAAAAAGAGACAACTAAACCCATGATATCTTGTCTGTGGGGTAACCAACCTTACTTCAGAGAGTAGAGAAAATGTGACATTTATGGCTTTCTGTAATGACTTCAGAATCAAGAACTGGGAAAGCTATAAACAGAACTGAAAGCTGGGGACAGGGCAACACCATTTGACAGACATTCACTAATTTATGGTAAGGACTTCATTCCTTTCTTTATCAGTTTGTCTCTCTCTGTCTGTCTGTCTGTCTGTCTCTCTCTCTCTCTCTCTCTCTCTCTCTCTCTCTATGGTAAGATTTCATTCCTCTCTTTGTCAGTCTGTTTGTCTGTCTCAATTGAAGAAAGCTTGAATATCCCAGATATACATCAGAATAGAAAAGACACTTCAAAGTGATATAACAGAGTGTCTGTGGAGACAGGCAAACATTATTTGATTACATAGATGTGTGTGTGTGTGCACGCACATGTAAGAATGTGCACATGTGCGTTGAGTGTGCGCGTGCACACACGCATGTTAGAAGATGTGTGTATGTGTGTGTGGGAATATGCATGTGTGTGTACATGCGTGCATAGGTGTGTACCTGTATGCGTGTCTGTACATGTAGGGGGCCTGTACATGTGAGCATGTCTGTACATGTGTGTATGCTTGTACATGTGCGAGTGCTTGTACATGTGCGTGTGTGTGTGTGTGTGCCTGTACATGTTTGTGCATGTATGTGTGTGTGTGTGTGCCTGTACATGTTTGTGCATGTATGTGTGTGCATGTATGCATTTATGTGGATGCACATGAGTAGGCGTGTGTGTGTGAATATGTGTGTAGGTGTATACATGTGTGCATCTATGTGTATGTCTGTGCATGTATGTATATGCACATATATATATATATATACACACACACGTGTTTGCATATATGTGGATGCATGTGTATGTATGTGTGCATGGGTTTGTGTACACGTGTGTATTCCCCCTCCACCCACCCGTCCCCACCACCCATTTCTTTCAAACCTTCCCTCCAAGCTGTATCAATAACCATTGTCTTGATATTCCTCACCATAGAAATTCCACAATCTTATCAACGATCTTCTGCTGCCGCTCTCATAGCAGACACACCCATCTCAAACATCACACTTTACCATTTCCTCCTGACTTTATGCACAAATTCCCCATTTACCGATATGCACACACACACACACACACACACACACACACACACACACACACACACACACACACACACACACACACACACACACACACACACACACACACACACACACACACACACACACACATTGAAATCTCAGACACACTTCCAAAAGCTTATCTGAAATATGGTACCGAAAACCTTTCTTTCACAGAAACAAGCTTCGCTTCTTTGTAAAAGAACATGGATGTGTGCAGAATGGTTGTGTATGGCCACAAGATTTTGTGTCTGCATCTATGTGCGTGTCATGTGTGCATGTGCATTAGTTGCTGCACATGTTGTGGAATTAGTATACAGCTGCTTGCATTTGTTTCAGCGGATGCATTTGTGAACTAGTGCATGTGCAGACATTTAGCGCATGAGTGCATGCACGTGAAACTAGATATGTGCAAGCGTATTTGCACACAACTGCCAGTGTGTGGGCATGTGTATGTAGAAAAACGTGCATGCCGATATGCATGAGTGAGCATGTGAAAATGCATGTAATTGATGAGTGACTGCGTGTGAGTGTGTCTGTGTCTTATCTTTCACATATTTCAGTCATTACACTGTGGCCATGCTGGAGCACTGCCTTCAATGTATCAACTCCAGTACTTATATTTTTTAAAGCCCGATATTCATTCTATTGGTCTCTTTTGCTAAACCACTAAGTTACGGGGATATAAACACACCAATAACGGTTGTCAAGTGGTGGTGGTGGACAAACATAGACACAAAGAAACATACACACACACACACACGCATATATATATACACACACACACACAACAGGCTTCTTTCAGTTTCCATCTTCCAAACCCACTCACAAAGCTTTGGTTGACCCAAAGCTATAATAGAAGACACTTGCCCAAGGTGTCACACAATAAGACTGAACCCAGAACCATGTGGTTGGGAAGCAAACTTCTTACCACACAGCCATGCCTGTCTATACATGCATATTTATGTATATGTGTATATGTATGGTCAAGGCATGTGGCCTAGATGTTAGGGTGCTGCACTCGTGATTGGAAGATTGTGGTTTCAGTTCCTGGTCTGGGTGGTGCATTGAGTTCTTGATTAAAAGACTTCATTTTACATTGCACCAGTTCACTCAGCTTGTAAACAAGTAATGCTGTAACGAGCTGGCATCCTGTTCAAGGGAGATGTGATCTCGGTAACTTACACCCCATGGAAACCAAATAACTTCTGAGGTCATGTTTACCCTTGGGGCCTGAAAATATAAAGTACCAAACAAGTACTGGGGATGATGTACTCAACTTGTCCCCTCCGCTCAAAAATTTCTGACCTTCAACACGGCAATGGACTGGTGTCCCTTTCAGGGGAAATATCGTGATCTTGGAAACCAGGTAACTGGCTTTAAGAGTGCTAGGGCTCAAGAGAAAAACAAAAAAAGAAGTACCATGGCCTGAAATCTAGAAGAAGTTAGTCAATATTCTTGACCCCAATACTAGAGTGGTATGTTGTTTTATCAGCCCCTGAAAGGATGAAATGCAAAGTCGACCTCAGTGAGATTTGAACTCATGATGTAAAGAGTCATAACAAATACCACAAGGCATTTTTTCCTAACATTCTAACAGTGTTGAAGGCGCAGGAGTGGCTGTGTGGTAAGTAGCTTGCTTACCAACCACATGGTTCTGGGTTCAGTCCCACTGCGTGACACCTTGGGCAAGTGTCTTCTACTATAGCCTTGGGCCGACCAAAGCCTTGTGAGTGTATTTGGTAGACGGAAACTGAAAGAAGCCCGTCGTATATATGTATATATGTATATGTGTGTGTGTGTGTATGTTTGTGTGTCTGTGTTTGCCCCCTCCCCCCAACATCGCTTGACAACCGATGGTGGTGTGTTTACGTCCCCGTAACTTAGCAGTTCGGCAAAAAGAGACCGATAGAATAAGTACTAGGCTTACAAAGAATAAATCCTGGGGTC
>NC_069004.1:12095722-12097415 GCF_001194135.2 Octopus bimaculoides | reverse complement strand
TTTTTTTTTACACATTTTATGAAAAAATTCCCATACTCTGGTTTAAGAAGACAAGATTACAATAGCAACATACACAAATACACACACACACATACATACATACATAAACACACCTATATAATGCACATACACACATACACAATTTATTTCATACACAGACAATAGAGAAAAAATTTTCTTTTAAACCAAGAGGAATAATAGCAAAAAAAAACAAAAAAAACCCCCAAAACAAGACAAATATGCTAAAATCCAATGAAGGGCACTGAATAGGTTCATTAAAAGAGATTCTAGAAACAAACCCACAAACTCACGCTACTTGACCAAGAAATACACAAAAGTTTCTTCCTCTATATTTTTTCTCTTTGAGCACGTTGTTGAAAATAAAAAAATTTCCACTTACCTAGAACAAAAAGAAAAAACAAAGACATTATTTAATAAAAATGAAAACAGAAATCGGACATGAATATTATTTCAATGAACATTTAAGTAAAATCTTTTTTAAAAGCAATAAATTATAAATAACTTTCCAGCAAATCAAGTCTTTAGTGAAATTGGATTGAGTCTTCAGTCAAGTCATTTCGTAAACTCTGACTACTTCAGATTCCAAACTGTAGATTGAAACCTCAACAAGAAGGGCTTCTGGTAGTTGGACTTACTGTTGACCTATGACTCAAAGACAAAATCACTGATGGTGACCATAAGGTTCTCTGTTTTATCTTCAAGACCGAGGCTATGTCAATGCTCAGGCTTTCTAAGACCAAGTCCTTGACAGTCCCAAACCCCTAATTTAGAGAAGTAGACAAGAGATATAAACGTATAGCACCAGCGTAGGACACTAAGCTATAAGTTGGTAACTAATAGCAACAACTAAGGAACCCAACAAAGGAGCATACATGTGGTCGTGGTTGCATTGCTTTGATCACTGGTTTACTTAATTATAGTCAGCTTAGGGCTAAACAATAAAAACTTGATAAAGGGAGGCAATTGCCGAAAAGTTTTTGGCATTAAGGGTATCATGAAAGGCCTGGTTTGAGGCTCAACCTTCCAAGTCTTTTTACAGGGCTTAGAAAAACTGAAGGACTGCTGCAATAAATGTGTGAATCTGAGAGGGGAATATGTCGGATAAAATCATAATTAACTGATCCTTCTGTATTTTCTTTTATCCAAAGCCAGGAACTTTTCAGCACCCCACTTGAAGATTTGAACCCAAAACTGTGAAATACAAGGAGTCCAAGTGATTAACCACCTTGTATCTCATCATCATTTAACGTCTGCTTTCTATGCTGGCATGGGTTAGTGGAACTAAGTAAAAGAATAATGAAACAAATTGAGAAATTGGGAGCGATTTTGTGACATTCATGGCTTGCCAACATGGTTACAATTTACCAAGACTTTTATCGAGTATTACACACCCACCTCGTGGTTAGGTAGAAAAATTGTGGAATTAATTTCTAAATTGTAATTGATCAAAAGAAACTGTTGTCATGGAAACAGATGAGAGAACATTTAAGAGGAAATGGCCATTAAATGTTGGGAATTGTTAAAATAGAAGAATTAGTAAAGTGGGCAGGAGAGAGGGAGTGAGAGAGGGGGGTAGAGATGAGACAGAAACATGAAGAGAGAGGACACGAATTAAACAGAGTGGAAGAAGGGGGGATGAGTAACAGACAGGGGAAGGCAGGAAAGAGGGGAG
>NC_069004.1:12089742-12095500 GCF_001194135.2 Octopus bimaculoides | reverse complement strand
CCTGCAACGACAGGGTGTGATAGGGCAGTGCTGTAAGCAGTGGGAGCACTATAAACATTGAGGAGTGTTTTATCAACTTGCAGTGGGTGAGTTTATCTCTTTCTATGGGGAGTAAGATGATGGGGACAGGGATAGTGGGAGAAGGAGGAGGGGAAAGAGAGAGAGAGAGAGAGAGAGAGAGAGAGAGAGAGAGAGGAAGGTGGTACTTGTTGAAGACACACTACAAGAATATAAAGTCTCTAGCAATTTTCCCATCAAACCAATGTGGGAGGTGGTGGCTATGGGTGGAATGACTAAGAGATTTACCATAATAAATATTTATAAAGCAAACAGTAAATATTTCCAATACTAACCTAACTATTTTCATACAAATAGAAGCAAGGTTTTTGGCTCTTATTTATTTCACTCCACATTCACCTTTTCAACCTAGCATCTGTAGAACAGTTGGAGAAATTCTTCAAACCAAAATTTTGTTTTATTTTGGTTTTTCACTTCCTTGTTTTCTTTCAACGGAATATTTAGGCATCCTGTCTTTCTCTCGACACCGATATCTCGCTGCTATCAGCAGGGTGTATAAAAACTAATCTCTCATACCAACCACACGAATATATAGAACACTGCCAAAACTACTTTCATTTAAATCCTTTACATCTGATCAGTGGTTGACCCCACCCCCCGCTGCACAATCCAGCTGTGACCTACGCTACAGAACTACACCTATGTGGCTGCTATTGTCAGACACACCCATTCCAGACCCACCATAATTAAGAATAATTAATCATTTGTGGCTATAAACATTAAATTACAAAAACTGATTCATTGGCATGTCGTGTCCTCTCCACCCAATTCTACCACTACAACAGAGTCTACTTCTCTCAATTGGAAAAAGTTATTTCTCACCAAGTCCATCTGATGAACTTGCACCCCTCTCCCTTTATCCTATCATTTCTAACACCTTGGCTTCACCTGCAAAACGGTAAAGACCTCCTTCGGTCATGAATGACCAAGGGATTACACCTAGAAAGTTCCCTTCCGCGGCACAAGTCCAAGCAAGGTTATTTATGGAAGACCAGCAGTCACCCATATACACCAGCCTCCCACCTCCATGCTATTATACGTACATAAGGTAAAACCCTCTTTGGTCATGAATGACCATGGGATTGCACCTAGAAAGTTCCCCTCTGAGGCATAAGTCTGGGAAAGGTTGTTAATGGAAAACCTGCAGTCATCCATGCATACCAGCCTCCTCTCTCCATGCCATTGATGTTATCCAAGGGAAAGGCAAAGACCAATACAGCTTGGCACCAGTGACGTCACAATTCATTTCTACAGCTGAGTGAACTGGAGCAACGTGAAATAAAGTGTCTTGCTCAAGAAAACAAACACACAGCCCAGTCTGGGAATTGAACTCACTACCTCATGATTGCGAGCCCAACGCTCTAACCACTGAGCCAGGTGCCTTCAGTGGCCTCACCTGTAGCCCAACACTTAATACTAAGACCAATCCTTCCACCCTAAAACGAAACACCTCTGGAATGTCCCCCCTTGCCCATTGTTCTTCCTACAGCAGATGGCAACAAACATTGACTCCTCCTAATTTGTCAGTCTGGGGTGTGGAGGGTGACCTACAAATATTACAGCAGTTAATCCCTTTTCAACTGAACAGGAGATAAAAGCCTCAGACGGAGTTTTAATAGAGGATTAAAAACTAATCTGAATATTTAACCCTCTTTAACATTCAGGTTACTCTGTTAAATGTAAATGTTTTGAATTAATCATTTATTATCTTGTAGATTTTGATGAGGTAACTATTAATTTTTACAATGATATTGTCGGGTTGGTGTGAGAAGCCAGATCTGGCCAGATTACATTGCTTTTGAATCATGTATTATCTGGCCAGTTTTATGCTATTTTGAATTAATCATGTATTATCTTGTAGTTATGAGATTTCAATGAGGTAACTATTAATATTTACAATGATATTGTCGGGTTGGTGTGAGAAGCCAGATCTGGCCAGATTACATTGCTTTTGAATCATATATTATCTGGCCAGTTTTATGCTATTTTGAATTAATCATGTATTATCTTGTAGCTATGAGATTTCAATGAGGTAACTATTAATATTTACAATGATATTGTCGGGTTGGTGTGAGAGGCCAGATCTGGCCAGATTACATTGCTTTTGAATTAATCATGTATTATCTGGCCAGTTTCATGCTATTTTGAATTAATCATGTACTATCTTGTAGCTGTGAGATTTCAATGAAGTAACTAATAATTTTTACAATGATATTGTCGGGTTGGTGTGAGAGGCCAGATCTGGCCAGTTTGAACCTAAAACAGGGAGAATATTTTGGCCAGATATGGCCAGTTTAAATGCTAAAGGGTTAAACTAGCTTTTGTGGTGCTTCCCTTGTGTACTTCAGAATGCTAAAGGGTTACACACCTTGAACTAGGAACAAAGTGACAAGCCTTTATCGTAAAACTTTTATTTCAATGTCCTCCTTTACAGAGCACCAACCAACTGACCATTACTGTCCTGTCCTGGCCCCTTGTCCTCCAATACACACCAACACCCAGCTCAGGCAAACGTCTTGACCCCAAGATAAATATAGACACTTAAAAATAAACATGCAAAGAGAAACATACTGACTGCCATATGGCATCCATAAAATCAGTGAAGATTAAATGTAATCAAGATTTATTATGTCAGTGAATTAAGACACTTAATTACATTGCTAAATCCACCTTTATTCCATCAATTAATCTAAGCCCTCATTCAATAAATTATAAACCTCAATACTTTCACCATCCAATTTAATTATGTTATGAATTTACGTTTGTAGGCCTCTTTACAATCAATCATCATTCCTTTAAAATCTGTTGTCTGTTTTTCTGTAGTCTTTTTTTTTATATTTGCTGCCCCTGGAGGAAGGAGCAGGGCCCCTGACTTTTCAAAGTTGTCCAGCACTAGTGAGGTTGAAAATGTTGATGTTCTGCCAATACCTACAGTGGGGGCATGTGGCTTAGTGGTTAGAGTGTTGGACTCATGATTGTAAGATTGTGGTTTCGATTCCTGGACCGGTCGATGCGTTGTTTTCTTGAGCAAAACACTTCGTTTCACATTGCTCCAGGCCACTAAGAAGGCAAAAGTGAGTAATCCTGTGATGGATTGGCGTCCCATCCAGGTGGGGAATATATACGTCATGAAACTGGGAAACCAGCCCTTGTGAGTTGGCATGACTCAAAGAAAGTGATGTTTACTATACCTGCAAGAGATTCCAGTAGGATGATATACTGGGGTACGGTGTACTGGAGATGAAGGTTTGAACAAAGTGGTTGGTGAGGGAGGGGGGAAAAGGGGATGGACACACTGAGAGTGTAGAGAGGTGGAGAGATGATGAGGGGGTGGGGGAACGTTGGAATGGTGGACCTATGAGAACAGTCGGATCTGAGGAGTAGAGGCTATTAGTAGTAGTAGTAGTAGTAGTAATAGTGAGAGGAAAGACAGAGAGAGGAGACAGCACACCTCATTGTGGGCCAGAGGTTGGAAGGGTGTCTGTTAGCGAAGGAGTACCAACCAGCTGAAGGAATTGACCTTCTCTGGATGCAATCCAGGATGTTCAAAGTGTGTCGTAGCTTAGGATCTGGCTTTCAGCTTTACTCTGGATGACGATTCCTTAGTTTGCATGGCATCACTCAAGTCTTTTAGAGGTACAAATTGGTATACTTCCATTATGACACACACACACACACACGCACGCACGCACACATACACACACACTCTGACACTATCAGCTGTTACTTTATTGTAGGACTCATAAATCCAATTAACTTATCTTAATAACTTAATTACATAATATTGTAATTAGACAAAATTTCATTGGAGATTTAATTGAACTTAATTTCTTCAGTTCTCACATGAGAGAATTCTATTAGTTCCTTGCATGCCATCGACTTAATTCCTCATCCATCATATATTATGGTGATGCTTTATTCTGACCACTCTCTTTCTCCCCCTGTCACTTTACCTGTTATGTGGCAAAGGAAATAGGGCAGGGGCCATTTGTTCCAAACACGGTTTATCACCTGTGATGAGAGATAAACAGAATTTACAGCCGAAGGACAAATTATATCTGCCCATTATAATTCTTCGTTAATCCCCTTCACTAGCAACTCCGTTTTTTACTTCATATTTTGATATGATTTATAACCTTCCATCACAATTCCATGTTAATTTCTGTTTGAAACACGAACTTAATAATATTCGTTTACTCTTTTACTTGTTTCAGTCATTTGACTGCGGCCATGCTGGAGCACCGCCTTTTAGTCGAGCAAATCGACCCCAGGACTTATTCTTTGGAAGCCTAGTACTCATTCTATCGGTCTCTTTTGCCGAACAGCTAAGTTACGGAGACATAAACACTTCACCATCGGTTGTCAAACAATGTTGGGGGGGGGGCAAACACAGACACACAAACACACACATATATATATACACTCTCTGAGTGGTTGGCGTTAGGAAGGGCATCCAGCTGTAGAAACTCTGCCAAATTTAGATTGGAGCCTGGTGTCGCCATCCGGTTGCACCAGTCCTCAGTCAAGTCGTCCAACCCATGCTAGCATGGAAAGCGGACGTTAAACGATGATGATGATGATGATGATGATGATGATATATGACAGGCTTCTTTCAGTTTCCGTCTACCAAATCCACTCACAAGGCTTTGGTCGGCCCGAGGCTATAGCAGAAGACACTTGCCCAAGGTGCCCCGCAGTGGGACTGAACCCGGATCCATGTGGTTGGTAAGCAAGCTACTTACCACACAGCCACTCCTGCGCCTATGACAAATTTATTTTGACTAAATTCTTCATGATTCTCAAAATTACTTGAAACAAAAGCAGTGTATTTCAACACAGAAATATGGTACCCTGTGGTACCATATTATCTATTGATACTGATCTAGTAAAACAATGATCGAAAAATCATTGATGTTGCAATTTAATATTATACTAGCTGGCCCCGTGCTGTCAAAAATGACGGCTAATTGTCGTATTTTATCTATTAATATGGATCGTAAATCAAATTAATACACTTGTCAATGTTATCTGGTGGTTGTCGTTTGAGATGTGACATCGATCATCATTTGTTACACACACAAACATTCACATACCTCCATTTTACACACACACACACATATACTCACACAGAGTTGAAACGCCCCCTCCCCACCACTACCAGTTTGCCATCACCTCTTCCTTCCTTATTCATCTATCATCTCTACCTTTCTCATTCAAGAGTATTATTATAGTAGATAGTAGTATTTAAGGAGGCGAGGTGGCAGAATTGTTAGCACGTTGGGCAAAATGCTTAACAGCATTTCATCCATCCTTACATTCTGAGTTCAAATTCCACCAAAGCCGACTTTGTTTTTCATCCTTTCAGAGTCGCTAAAATAAGTACCAGTTGAACACTGGGATCGATGTAATTGACTTAACCCCTTCCTTCCAAACTACTGGCCTTACTCTTTTACTTTTTTATTTGTTTCAGTCATTTGACTGTGGCCATGCTGGAGCACCGCCTTTAGTTGAGCAAATCGACCCCAGGACTTATTCTTTGGATGCCTAGTACTTATTCTTTCAGTCTCTTTTGCCGAACCGCTAAGTTACGGGGACATAAACACACCAGCATCGGTTGTCAAGCAATGTTGGGGGAACAAACACAGACACACAATCATATACACACACATACATACATATA
>NC_069004.1:12083731-12089478 GCF_001194135.2 Octopus bimaculoides | reverse complement strand
ATATATATATATATATATATATATATATATACATATATACGACGGGCTTCTTTCAGTTTCCGTCTACCAAATCCACTCACAAGGCTTTGGCCGGCCTGAGGCTATAGTAGAAGACACTTGCCCAAGGTGCCACACAGTGGGAATGAACCCGGAACCATGTGGTTGTTAAGCAAGCTGTTTACCATACAGCCATTCCTGTGCCTTGTTTCAAAATTTAAAATCAATTCTATATATTAGTGTAAAATGATAAAATAAAATTTTAAGATTATTTATTACTATCAAGGCAGCAGGCTGGCAGAACTGTGAGCACCCTGGACAAAATATCTGGTAGCATTTGTTTGCCTTTACATTCTGAGTTCAAATTCCACTAATGTTAACTTTGCCTTTCATCCTTTCAAGGGGATCAATAAAACAGAACCAGTTGAACACTGGGGTCAATGTAATTGACTTAACCCCTTCCAAATTGCTGGCCTAATGCCACAATTTGAAATCAATATCATATAATAGTATAAAATGATAGGATAAAATTTTAAGATGATCTGGCGTTAGGAAGGGCATCCAGCTGTAGAAACTCTGCCAGATCAGATTGGAGCCTGGTGCAGCCTTCTGGCTTGCCAGTCCTCAGTCAAATCGTCCAACCGATGCTAGCTTGGAAAGCGGACGTTAAACGATGATGATGATGATGATGATGAGTTTATTATTATTAGGAAAGCAGCAAGCTGAGAGAATCGTTAGCACTTCTCGACAAAATGCTTAGTGGCATTTTGTTTGTCTATGTTCTGAGTTCAAATTCTGCCAAGGTCAACTTTCCTTTCATCTTTTTGGGGTCAATAAAATAAGTACCAGCTGAGCACTGGGGGTGAATGCAATCAACTTAGCCCCCTCCCCCAAAAAAGTTTTGGCCTTATGTCAAAATTTGAAGTCAATATCATATATTAGTATAAAATATTAAAATTAAATTTTAATATGATATATTACTATAAAACTGACATAAAATATCAGCTGACTATTTCTAAAAATAGTTCTGGAGTTTATATATCAGGAAGAGAAGCTCTGCAATGATGAGGAAATAAAATCCAAAATACATTAGACTTTTTTCAAAGAACTCTACCCGAATTGTGGTTTATTTAAGTGTGTTTTTAATCCCTGATGAAACATATCTGTGACTAAATAAATATTGTCAGTTCTATCTAGATATTTCAGAGATAGGGTGGCATCAAGTAAATTAAGTCGTTTTAAGATTTACATATGAATAATAATTACTCATTAGCTCCGACTAGAGACAGATTTTATTTCCAAGAATGAAGGCATGCAATCAAAAGTAAGAAATATCATTTGAAACACATATATTGAATAGAATATTAATTTAATCTCATTGCAGCCCACTCTTAGCTGAGGAACAAATTAGGGAAGATGAGGGGTTGAGTGGTAATACCAATTACTCTGCAACTTAAAGAAATAACCAATTAAAATAATGATTCTTAATGAAAGATTCTAAGTTGGAGTTTTAAAGAAAAATGCCAAGGAAGGAAAAAAAAAAAAGTTTGTGAGAAATTGAATGTAAAAGATAAAAATGTGCTTGTCTTTTTCTCAGAATCTTAGTTAAGAAAATCCAAAAATCTTAATAAATATCAGAGCTGTTAATGTAGAAAATGCTGTTTTAGATAAGACGTATATAGAAGAGACAAAATATATTGTTCACATAACAAATACAAGTTTAACATGTACGATTTTTGTTGGGTATCAATGGAAAAGAAGAAATTCTACAATAGAGTAACAATAATGATGATAATGGTTTCAAAGTTTTGGCACAAGGCTAGAAATTTCAGGGAAGGAGCCAAATCAATTAGATCAACCATGCGCTCAACTGGTGCTTATTCTATCGACCCCAAAAGAATGACAGGCAGAGTGGACTTCAGCAGGATTTGAACTCAGAATGTGAAGACAGATGAAATGCTGCTAAGCATTTTGCCCAGCATGCTAACAATTTCTGTTACTGTAGGCACAAGGCCAGAAATTTTAGGGATAGGGATACTGGTACTTAATTTAACGACCCCAAAACGATGAAAGGCAAAGTTGACCTCAGCAGAATTTGAACTCAGAACATAGCTATGGGCGAAATACCCTTAAGCATTTCGTCCAGCGTGCTAATGATTCTGCCAGCTCAACAGCAATCATTACCCTGCGCACATAAGTGAAAGCAGGGTATTGTAGTTGCTTGTCTTTGTCTGTGTGTTTGCAAAATTACTGGAAAACGGTTGAATGAATTTTCACCACATTTGGCAGATATACTCATTGGGTGAGTGGCTTGAACTCATTAAATTTTGGCAGACAGGTGAATCAAAATGTTTCTTTTTTTTCTTTGTTACATATGCATAACCAATAAGCAGGGGGAAATAACTCTTGATGTCATTTTGTTGAAATATGAATTCATCTGAGAATATATCTATGAAATTAAACTTTATTTTATCCTTGTGTACACGCAGGGTGTTCATCGCACCTCCAATGCCTTTTTTTTCCCATTATTGTTGCTGCTGCTATTATTAGTAGCAGTAATTGTAATATGATGCTTAGCAGCATTTTCTCCATCTTTTACATTCTGAGTTCAAATTCCGTTGAGACTGGCTTCACCTTTCATCCCCTTTTTTTGGTGGGTAGGATTTTATGAGTATCCACCCAGTACTGGGAAAGGGGGAGGCAATGAAATCAATTTGTTTCTTCCCCACCCCAAAATTTCAGGCATTATACCTATAGTAGAGAGAAGGATTATTATTGTTTATAATGATGCTGGATTGGTGGAGGCGCAATGGCCCAGTGGTTAGGGCAGCGGACTTGCGGTAGTAGTATGCTGGACAAAATGCTTATTGGCATTTTGTTCATCTTTACGTTCTGAGTTCAAATTCTGCCAAGGTCCACTTTGCTTTTCATTCTTTTGGAGTCAATTGACTTATCTCCTCCCCTGAAATTGAAGGCCTTGTGCTAAAATTTGAAGCCAAAGGCGGCGAGCTGGCAGAAACGTTAGCATGCTGGGCGAAATGCTTAGCAGTATTTCATCTGCCGTTATGTTCTTAGTTGGCCCACTTTTTTCTGAAAAGGACATCACTATATATTCAGTACATTGTAGCCACTAGACTGCAGTGAAGCAGAAAGCAGGCCAGAGCAGTGTCCATAGCTCCAAGACAATGGTCAACAAAGATGGCAGCAACACAGCCTAGCACTTGACGGCGACTACTGTCATACTCGATCCTATGACATCTCATAGGAACTTCCAGCTGTCTTACTTGTGTAAATGCCTTTTCTTTGTTGTTTGTAGTAACAACAGCATTTAGCTGTTGACAAAAAAAATAAATTTTTTGCATTTAACCCTTTTGTTACCATATTTATTTCGAGATGCTCTGTGTTTCTTTCAATTAATTTTAAATATAACAAAGAATTTAGTAAAATAACCTAGTTATCATTAAGCTGGTGTTAGGAACATTGTGACTAAGGTTTGGTGGAAGATTTTAATTCAAAACTTATAAAAACAAGACATTTGTACTACAGAGCCAGAGCCAGTTTCAGCCGGGTTAGTAACAAAAGGGTTAAAGATTTCCACAGAATCTCTGTTCTTTCAATCCTTATTAACTCAGTAACAAATTGTAACATTGTTCAATCACTCGCAGAAACATCTGATTGCTGTATACGTATATATATGTAATCTCAGTGCTTACTTTTTTCGGAACCTTGTTTCTTCTGTACTAGAAATTTCTGTATTTTGGCTCAGGGACATGAGCTGTGCTGCTCTTCGTTCATTTTGTGAAAGACTTGTTTGAAAGAGATAGCCTTAGGACAATTATATATTCACCATGGTTACACATTCATGTGTGTTTGTATGTGTGTGCGTTTGTCTGTATGTGCTTGTTTGTATATGTATACCTGTCCATGTGCCTGTGTGTGTGTATACTTGTTTCCATGTATGTTTGTGTGCATGTGTTTGTGCCTGTCTCCATATATATTTATGTATGTTTGCTTGTTTGTGTGTGTGTGTGTGTGTGTGTGCTTGTGTTTGTGTGAGAGAGAGAGCTTGTCTGTCTATGTGTGCTTTGTGTGTGTGTATGTGTTTGTGTGTTTGTGTGTCTGTGTGTGTGAGAGAGAGAGAGAGAGAGCTTTGTGTGTGTGTTTGTGCTCTTGTGTATGTGTGTAATCACTGTAGATTTTCTCCTAAATATAAACGTGGTCATTACATGCTTCCATATATATTTCAACAAAAGCAAAGTCAACCTTGGTGGAATTTGAACTCAGAATGTGAAGACAGACAAAATGCTGCTGAGCATTTTGCCTGCCGTGCTAACAATTCTTTTTTTCTTTATTGCTCACAAGGGGCTAAAAATAGAGGGGACAAACAAGGACAGACAAAGGGATTAAGTCGATTACGTCGACCCCAGTGCGTAACTGGTACTTAATTCATCTACCCTGAAAGGATGCAAGGCAAAGTCGACCTCGGCGGAATTTGAACTCAGAACGTAAAGACAGATGAAATACTGCTAAGCATTTCGACTGGCGTGCTAACGTTTCTACCAGCTCACCGCTTCCCTACAGTTTCTGCCGACCAAATTCTCTCATAAAGCAACAGCTGGCCTGGAGCTGTAGTAGAAAACAAAGTTCTATACAGTGGGACTGAACTTAAAGCTACGTGGTTGCAAAGTTAGCTTCTTAACCACACAGCCATGCCTCCACCTACACACACACAAACAGTACGATGAAAGAGGGGGGGAGCAATAAATGAATAAATAAATAAATAAAGCATGGAGTAAAAGATATTTCCTTCTCATTTGTCTCAACTAAAAGACAGTAAAATGGTGAAGTGTCAATTTGGAAGGAGCCAAATATAATAACAGTTTGATGATGTCCCAGTAGTAATCAAATTAAACCAAATCTAGCAGCAGAATGGAACTGAGATTTGAGATATCACTTAACGACCGGCTGACATTTAGAGCATGGTGGTGCTGATGACTTCTTTTGGCAGAGAATAAGGACACTGGTAAATAAACCCCTGAAATAACCCCCCAAATATCTTTACAGTGTAATTTTAAATTTATTGCTTAAAAGCCGCAGGAACTCCGACGTAATTCATCTTTGAAAACACACATGAACACACTGACATGCACTCATACACACATTCACACACAGTAACATGCACACACTCACAAACACACACACACACACATAAATACAGACATTAACACAGAAACACTAACATACACAAACATATACACTTACATACACACACTCACAAACACATAAACACAGACATTAACATACAAACGCTAACACACAAACATATACACTTACATACACACACTCACAAACACACACACTAACACTCACAAACAATACACACATATACACACAAACATGTACACACATACACACACTAACAACATACATACACACACACACACACACACACAAACGCTAACACTGAAAATGGTGTTAATATTTCCAACGATGGTGCTATAATACCATAGATCTGTCTGTTTATAGAGAATTTGTCCCAGATATGTTAGCGGCGAGGTTTCTTATTCAAATCTCAAATGATGCATTCAACTTTAGATGATATATCATATTAATAAATTAGAAATAGAGAAGAATTATATTATTTCTCTAAATGTGTGTGTGTATGTGTGTGTGTGTGTGTGTGTGTGTGTGTGTGTGTGTGTGATCATCATCATTTTTTTAATGTCTGTTTTTCATGCTGGCATGGATTG
>NC_069004.1:12081769-12083721 GCF_001194135.2 Octopus bimaculoides | reverse complement strand
TCTGTTTTTCATGCTGGCATGGATTGGACAGTGTGTATGTGTACACACACACACACACACACACACACACACACACACACACGCACACATATCTTTAATCTTTTACTTGTTTCTGTCATTAGACTGTGGCCATGCTGGAGCACCGCTTTGAAGAATTTTAGTCAACCAAATCAACCCCAGTACTTATTTATTATTATCTTTCTTTTTTTCAAAGGCCTGGTACTTATTCTATCAGTCACTTTTACCAAACCACTAAGTTACAGGGGACATAAACATACCAACACCAGTTGTCAAGCAATGGTAGGACACACACACACATATATACACATACAACAGGCTTCTTTCAGTTTCCATCTACCAAATCACAAGGTTTTAGTCAGCTTGAAGCTATAACAGAAGACACTTGCCCAGGGTACCACGCAGTGAAACTGAACCCAGAACCACGTGATTGGGAAGCAAGCCTCTTACCACACAGTCAATGTGTGTGCGTGTGTGCGCTCAGATAGAAAGTGAACCCACTGTCCTATGGTCCATAGTTATGTACCTCTACATCAAATAATGGTAAAGTTGGTTCCTACAGCACTAATTTCACTGATCTATTTTAAATATGTATTTAATTCTTATCAAGATCTATGATCAAAAAACCTTCCAAATATGACCATCTGTCCTCTTCCAACAAAAAAAAATTAGGAATGTAATATGAAGGAAATTTAGCTGCTATTTCTGGAAGGTCAGCAAACTGTATAGAGAGACTCCATCATAGAATTGAAGTACCAGTAATATAATGGGTTGAGCTGCTGCCGCATGCAACACATGGGTATAAGGTTGACTGAAATTTTTATTCACTCAAATGTCTTGCTCACATACAAACAATGTGCTTTAATGTAAGAATGTTTTCTCGTGGTTTTGGGTTTGACTGCCCTTTCTAGCATGTAAAAAATCCACACTATTATATTTAAATATATGTACATCTGACTTTGGGTCTGTGTTTGTCACCCATCACTGTTCAACAACCGGTGTTGGTATGTATAAATCTCTAACTTAGCAGTTCAGCAAAAGACACCAATAGAATAAGTACCAGGCTTTAAAAAATAAGTCCTGGGGTTGATTTGTTCGAATAAAACCCTTCAACGTGGCTGCAGTCAAAAATGCCTGAGACAATTAAAAGAATAAAAGAATAAAAGATTTGTGGTAAGAAATCCAAGACAATGTTGACAGGTGACAGTGTTGGCGCCGATTTGATAAGAATGGTAAGTTAATGGTGGAAATGTAGAACAGGGTTAAAGACAGCAACCATGAAAGATGTTGAACTTTAATGGAGTTAAGATTAGAGAAGGGAGAAAGACAGAAGATTCACGGAAGAAAATGAAGAAGACTGACAAAGGAAAATAATGGAGTTATTAAAAGCTGCAAGACAAAAGTAAGGAAAGTGTGGAAAGGAAATCAATGAAGAACTCACTCTTCTAACAAGCAGCTGACAGTCCAATATGGCTTTGCAACAAGTAGGTAGCTATTAGAGTCTTCAACTTTCTACTGCTTATTAAAGGCGAATATTTTGTTCTGATACTATTTTCGTTTGTTGCTGACAAATTTATACAATTATCACAGAACTATCAGCTACAGAATATATAGAACAGCAACAACAACAATACCGGATTGAAACTAGTTTACAATATAGCACTTAGACTTCTATTGAATGTTACTATTTAGTCTGTGAAATAGAAAAAAAATCTATAGAATTAAGAGTAGGCTTACTATATATATATATATATATATATATATAAATAAATAGTAAATGAGTATATGCATATATACGTACAGGTATGTGCATACCGACATCCACCTGTATGTATAGGTGCATATCTGGGTACAGGACATTGCAAACAATCGTAGACGAGAACACACGAGCCACATAGAGAACATTCTACTTCATCAGCTACCCACGTTATATA
>NC_069004.1:12078433-12081374 GCF_001194135.2 Octopus bimaculoides | reverse complement strand
ATCCGATCAACGGAACAGCCTGCTCGTGAAATTAACGTGCAAGTAGCTGAGCACTCCACAGGCACGTATACCCTTAACGTAGTTCTCGGGGATATTCAGCGTGACACAGAGTGTGACAAGGCTGACCCTTTGAATTACAGGCACAACAGAAACAGGAAGTAAGAGTGAGAGAAAGTTGCGGTGAAAGAATACAGCAGGGTTCGCCACCATCCCCTGCCGGAGCCTCGTGGAGCTTTAGGTGTTTTCGCTCAATAAACACTCACAACGCCCGGTCTGGGAATCGAGACCGCGAGTCCGCTGCCCTAACCACTGGGCCATTGCACCTCCATCCATCTATAATCCTCCTATTATTATCATCATCATAATAATAATAGGAGGGACAAGCAAGAGATGCTTTGATTGGGAATGCCATGTTTGGTGAGCAGAGATCAGAGAGACCCTACATCAAATTATAATTTCTTTTGACAAGAACGTATGCATGCAGACACATGTGGTGGAATGGTATTGAGTAATTTCTTATGGAATGGTAATACGGAAGCTTAACCAATATTATAAATTAAGACTTCGTTTCTGGAAACATCACCGAATCCAATCAGTTCCTGGAAATGTTCTTTTATTACTTCAGAGACTATTTTTGGAACTTCTTGCAGAGAAGCAGGTGTTTTTTTCTCATCAATTTCTAAATTAATTCTGTGAGTTACCAATATTTTGGCAAAATTTGGCTGAACTATAAATAACATCTTTTCCCTTACCTTTCAGAAATACATACAACCTCGTTAGGTAAGGTGCCAAATAACGTTTATATTATTATTATTATTATTACTATTATTATTATGATCATCATCATCATTATTATTATATGGATTTCCTGATGTACAGGCTAATGGGATTTTCCATTAAATATTCCATCAGAATCACCAAGAAATTTTCCAGTTATCAGCTATTATTATCTTCTAATATTGAGGTTTACCTTTAAAGACTAGTTTCTCCCCAGAAGATGTGTTGATGATGCCTCTAAATTGATTTTCTCTTGAATTATTTCCGGGGTTAAGTCAAAGATTATTTTATTTTATATCACAATGGGTGTGAATGGAAGTAGCAGTGAATACAGTTTTCTGGTGGACTGATTGATCTATAGTTCACTGTATTTACAATGAGGAGGATGGTAAGGGATTGTCTGTGTAATTTGGGCAGAACAAACATGACATGGAATGTTACTGAAAGCATTTGTTTATCAGTTTTCTCAAAAGGGCTTCTATTTTTCATCAATACACATCTTTGAAAAATAAATACATACATACATATATATATATATATATATATATATATATATATATATACATACATACATACATACATAGATATGCACACATGCATGCTTAATGTATATACACACATATATGTGGAGACCTCCTTCGGTCACAAATGACTATGGATTGCACCAAGAAAGCTACCCTCCAAGGCTCAAGTCCGGGCAAGATTGTTTATGGAAGACCAGCAGTTGCCCATGCACACCAGCCTCCCCTCTCCACACCACCGATGTCATCCAAGGGAAAGGCAAAGGGGCCGATACAGCTTGGCACCTGTGATATTGCAACTCCTTTCTGCAACTGAGTGAACTGGAGCAATGCGAAATAAAGTGTCTTGCTCAAGAATACAACATGCAGTCCGGTCCGGGATTTAAACTCACTACCTCACGGTTGTAAGCTCGGCGCTCTAACCACTGAGCCATGTGCCTTCACACACATATGTAAATGTACAGACAAACAGAAAGATAGCCAGTTAGACAGACCGACAGGTAGATAAATATCTAGACAGACAGGCAGACAGATAGACAAGCAGACAGCTAGCCAAACAAAGAGACAAACATAGGTTCAAATTATAAATAAGAACCGATTTAGAGTGTAATAACTCATCAAACCCATGCTACCATTGAAAGTGGAAGTAAATGATGTGTGCATGTTTGTATGCGTGCCTGTGTGATAAGAAGCTTGCTTTCCGACCACATGGTTCCAGGTTCAGTCCCACTGCATGGCACCTGGGGAAAGTGTCTTCTACTGTAACCTTAGGCCAAATAAAGTCTTGTGAGTTTATTTGGTAAATGAAAACTGAAAGAAGTACATTGTATATATATATGTGTGTGCGTGTGTGCTTTTGTGTATGTTTGTCCTCCACCATGGCTTGACAACCGGTGTTGGTGTGTTTATATCCCCATAATTGAGTAGTTCAGCAAAAGAGACCATTAGAATAGGTACCAGGCTTAAAAATAAGTACTGGGGTTGATTTCATTTAGCTAAAAATTCTTCAAGGTGATGCCCCAGCATGGCCACAGTCTAATGACTAAAATGAGTAAAAGATATATATGTATATATGAATTTAAGTCACACTGTATGGATTCAAGTAATCCGGTAGTAGTCATAAAAAAAGTTCCTTAATATATCATTCTTTAAAACATCAAGAATATATAGTAATATACAAGAGAAACCGATAAGGTGTGTATAAAGTTAAATAAAATAAATTATATTTACATGCTTTACGTTACGAAAAAGTTTATCATGATATTTGAATTTTCTTATAAATAAATTTCATTATACTATTTCTCTTGTCATGCTATTACACACACACACACACACACACACTCACACAAAGTAAGTAGTTATATTGGAGTGAAAAGGGATCAGAGGCAATAGATTGATGCGTTTCCTTTTTAAAAATTTGATATGAGGGAGATTTAGTTGTTATTTCTAGCATGTTCTGCAACCATATAGAAGCTCTTTCATTCTGGCTCATTTGCTGTTTGTTAGTCTCTGAGATGGTTCTCTACCATTAATTCCGTTCTTCATCAAATTAACTTGCAGAAGACCACATTTTAAGCTCAAAATTCTTCCAAACTGGTAATTAACTCAAACTTCGCTTAATAATTAATTCAGCTTTAAAAAAA
>NC_069004.1:12070819-12078280 GCF_001194135.2 Octopus bimaculoides | reverse complement strand
TATATATATATATATATATATATATGTTTTCACTCATTTTCATCATTCGACATTTACGTGTGTGTGTGTGTGTGTGTGTGTGTGTGTGTGTGTATATATATATATATATATATATACATACATATATATATAAATGAATAAAAAAAGAAAACTTATACCAAATTCTGAAGGCAGTTTGGGTTAATGTAAAAATGGTTATTAAATAAATAAACAAAACGTTAAGGTATTGGATAACATGACTTGGCGGTGACTTGTAAATGATTCACAACTTTCAGAAGCAGCAACGCCAACATCTGATAAGGAAGCACCAAATGTTTCTTATTTTCCTGTAGAGCACTATTAGTAATATTAATTACTAGTCTAAAATGTCTACGGGCTGAAATAACGAGAAAATATACCTTGATTAAGGAAAATATGCATATCATATTCGTTTAATCACGAAATTATAAATAAATTTATAAACATAAGACTTCTTGCTCTGTTATTAATTAATATGCAACTGGATGAAGACTTTATAATGGATCTTCAAGGTATGGGTTACAGATGTGAAAAGGGGGGAGAAAAAGAAAAAAGAGGTGTAACTCTGGTGGGCAGATGCTGGAGTTAGGGGTTTCAAATCAAGATCACGTGTGTTTCACTCCCACCGTTAACATGTGGAGTACTTAAAGAAAATAACTTCAACCAAGGCCCACAAATAAGAGGGTAGGTTGTTTTTTAACAAAGGTTTACTCCCCAGTGCGTGAAGTACATGGCTTAGTGGTTAGAGTATTCAGCTCATGAGTGTAAGGATTCCTGTGCCCTTGAGCAAGGTACTCTATTTCATGTTGCTCCAGTTCACCCAACTGGCAAAAATAAGTTGTACCTGTAATTCAAAGGGCCAGCCTTGTCAGATTCTGTGTCACGCTGAATCTCCCTGAGAGCTATGTTAAGGAGACATGTCCATTGGGTGCTCAACCAGTTGCACGTTAATTTCATGAGCAGACTGTTCCATTAAGTGGATCAAATGGAACCCTCATTATTGTAGCAGATGGAGATCCAGGTACTCCCCAACACATTACATTCACTGACCCAAAGCCTTGTGAGTGGATTTGGTAGATGGAAACAGAAGACCAGGAGGAATAACTGAAATTATTCCTTTGTATATGATGGCCATCACATCATTTTAACATCTACCTTTCCATACTTGTATGGGTCGGATGCTCTTCCTGTTGCCAACCCTTACCTAGTTACAAGTGAGGTATCTGTTTCTCCATGGCCTTGTTCCCACAGAATATTGAAAATGAATGACACTGCTTGTATGACAGTGGCACTCGTTTACAACAATAATGTCAAGACAAAGAGGCACAGACACATACACCTTGCATATATTTTATCTATATCGCTATCTACACACACACACACATGTTAATACTGAATAGTAAAAACAAATGCACAACACCATATTGGTGGATAAATATTCTTTATTTATGAGGCAACCAGACTATTGGTTTCATGTTCAGAGAGATATCTCTCAACAATTATTCAAGTCTGCCACATGAGACAGTGTTCATCTCCAGCTAGTATAAAAACTCATATATATATATACACACATACAAACTTCATGTAATCGAGGTATCCTTGGCCTGAAGAGTTATCTACTCCATTCTCTAATTTTTGGAGACATTTATATATATATATATTCTGTAAATAATAATTATAAGCTGTAAGCTTATAAGCATTCACAGTGCATTAAAGCTTAAAGCTTATAATTATTATTTACAAAATTTTCACTCATCAGTTTCTAATGCAGAATATTATATATATATATATATATATATATATATATACATTTGATGGGCTTCTTTTAGTTTCCATCTAGCAAATTCACTCATTTATGCTGTCCAAGGTCCTACACAGTGGGACTGAACCTGAGTTCATGGGAAACAAATTTCTTCACCACAGCCACATTTGCACCCAATATAATGATGTGAGATAACATAAAACCTTTTGTTACCATATTTCTGTAGGAATACACTGTCTTTGTTTTAATTAATTTTGGAACAAAGAAAAAAATGAAGAATTTAGTAAAATAACTTTATTATTGTTACATGTGGAGATGGTCATCAACTTTTGCTGATTAAACGCATGCACTATTTTTTTAATCTTCACTTTATTATCATTATCATTATTATTATTATTATTATCATCACCACCACCATCATTATTATTAAACTATTAACAATGATAATAATTTATAAAGATTGACAAGCCAACTGTTAATTTCTGTGTTTCTGCAATTTTGCTTTCATTTTACTTTTTAAATGTGAAGAAGACAGGCAGGCAATCTGTTAAAATATTGTTCAAACCGTTAAATAAACAAGCTATTGCAAATTGTATTGCGCTCTTCTTATTGTCTAATAATAATAATAATAATGATAAAGTGAAGATCAAATATAGCATGTGTGTTTAAATGGCAAAACATGACCATCCCCAAATATAACAATATCTGTTTCAATACATGATTTCACATTAAAAATCTTGCAAAACGAAAACATAAACGCAACTCGTTATTATTATTCTTAATCCCATATTTGAATAAAAAATTACTACAAAATTTTGATGGGAGATTTTAATTTGGATCATTTTAAAACACAAAGTTTGTCATTTGTATCATAGAAGCAGTGGTGGCGCCAGTAGTGGTGGGTCTTAGGGGTTGGGGTTTGAATCCAAAGCGTTTAAAGCTTATATCACAGGATGAGGGGGTGGGTTCAGACAGGTTGATATTGGACAGGTAAAAATCACTTCAGGGGAGCAGAATCTAGGATGTTGAGGTATTCATGCCTTTCCCTAAATCATAAGCAGCATGACTGTAAATGTAGCGGAATCATTTTAACTGAAAATCCAAAGCTAGAACTTGGAGTCAATGGAGGTGGGCACCTTGGAGATTTATTTCTATAAACACAATCACAAATGATGTAAGGTGATTCAATGAAATGCCACCTCACTAAGGTTTACAACATGGGAGGCAGACAATTAAGGTAAACTGGTACACATGCACAGAAACACAAAAAAACATGTTTTGACGATTTGTTAACAAGGACCTCCCATTCTAACCCTGCCCCACTCCCCAGGGTAAGAACTAAAAAAATTTGTTGTTTCAGGTATCCTTATATTTACATTCACTATCATAACACAACTGGACTTAATCTGGCGAAAACTACACACACACACACACACACACACACACACACACACACACACACAGAGATTCTCTTTGCATGCATGTCTGTCTGTCTGTCTGTCTCCCTCTCTCTCTCACTCTGACACACACTGTCTGTCTGTCTGTCTCTCTTTGAGTCTCAGACAGTCAGACAGAAATATAACTAGTAATATATTCATATCTAGCTATCTCTCTATGTACATACATACACAGACACATATGCATGTGCATACATACAAACACATGTATGTACATGCACATATACAAGCACATATGTATGTACATGCACATATACACACACATATGTATGTACATGCACATATACACACACATGTATGTATATGCACACATACACACACATACGTATGTACATGCACATACACACACACATACGTATGTACATGCACACATTCATACACACACATACATATGTATGTACATGCATACATAGATATGTACATGCATACATACGTATACATGTATGTACATGCATACATATATACACATACGTATGTACATGCATACATACACACACATGTATGTACATGCATACACACACACACACACACATGTATGTACATGCATACACACACACACATGTATGTACATGCATACATACATATGTACATGCATGTACATGCATACATATGTACATACATGCATATATACATGTATACATATGGACATACATGCATACACACACACACACTTGTACATACATACATACATACATACATACACACACACATAAAAAGTTCCATGATGATAGTAACCTTGATCATCAAAGCAGTTTATTATGGACGAATAGCTGAATTACTACCTCCCACTTTGAAGGGTATACGTTTGCAATCCAGGAACAGGAAATATCAACCAAATACCTGATACACAAAAAGGACAATGACGTAGAGAAAGCAAGAAAATGTGACAACCGATGCAGACTTTGTGGAGTTCACACTGAAGATATCACCTATATCATAAGCAGTTGTCCGAAAATGGCATCACGGTATTATCTACTGATGAGACATGACGTTGTAACTAGGACACTCCCTAATGAAATCCATTGGAAGGATAATTCCGGAGACAAAGAAATAAAAACCGACAATATGGTAGAAGCCACAGTCACTCATAATAAAAAGGAATACTGGTGGAATGTATCAGTGAAGACTTCAGTAAAATGTAAGCACAACAGACCAGATATAATGATTTGGGATAGAAAAGAGAAACTGTGCACAGTTGTGGAAATTAGCTGCCCAGCGGATGTTAACATAAAGCTGAAGATCAGTGAAAAAGAGAACAACCATGTTGAACTATTGAGAAATCTGCAGTTACTCTATCCAGATTACAAGTTCAGGTTTATACCTGTAATTATTGGGGCACTGGGATATGTAATACACTGCCTAAATACCAATCTTGAATAATTAGGCTTCTCAAAACCAGAAAGGAGAAAGCTAATTCGAAGACTGCAGATCCAGTCCATCACTGGAACTGTAAAAATGTGTAAAACTTTCCAGAAGTTTATCGTTTGAATATATATGAACATGTCTAGATATGTAACTATATGCATGAGAATACATATATACATATATATCTGTCTCTCTCTCTCTCTGTTTCATACATTAACATGTTGGACATGTATCTTCGACACAAACACACATGTAGAACACAAGGTTACATTTAACTTCAGCCATTATAATTACTTAACAAATAATTAACAACGTCAGATCACAGGACACTAATTACTAAAAGTCAACGAGCTGTACAATTGGTAGGGGACAGTGTTAGTGGATAAACTGACCTTTTGGACAGTGTGGTTTCATAAATCTAGCAAAACAAATGGGAACTGCTGACTAAGTAGACATCTCTCTTCTAGGAAAATTAATCAATCAAGATTGTTCATTATCTCAGCTTCCTTGGAATTGGGATTTCTACAGAGATGGATCGCTTTACAAGACAAATGTAAACATGAAGAATCCTCAGCATTGTTTCAACATCCAGTTTTCCATGCTCTCACATTGGTTGGACAAACTATGCTGAGGCAGATTTTCTATGGCTGGATACTCTACCTGTCACCAATCCTCACCTGTTTCCAAAAAAGTTAATATCTCCCTATGATTAGACATGGGGAACTGAGGAGGACTGGCGAATATGGGAGACGAATGGCTATCAGAGAGGCTGATGGCTGTTAGGGACACTCTTGTACTTGATGTTCCTATTTGATAGTTGATGGCTACAGAAGAGACATCATTTAATATCTGTTTTCTAGACTGACATGGGGTAGATGGTTTAACAGGAAGTGGCAAGGTCAGGGGCTGTACCAGGTTCCATTGCTTGTTTTGCAATGATTTCTACAGCTGGATGCTCTTCATAACATCAAGCACTTTACAGAGTGTACTGGGTGCTTTTTACATGGCACCAGCACCAGCGCCTTCTATGTGGCACCAGCACCAGTGCCTTTTACGTGGCTCCAGCACCAGCGCCTTTTATGTGGTACCAGCACTGGTGCCTTTTATGTGGCACCAGCACCAGTGCCTTTCACGTGGCTCAAGCACCAGTGCTTTTTACATGGCCCCCTCACTGACAAGGTTACCAGGTACCTTGCAAGACACAAAAAAAAAAAAAGGAAACAGCCCTCAACTGAGAGTGGAGAAAGGAGGGATGATGTTCATACATCCCTGTCATTACTATCAGTGAAGCTTCTGCTGCTCATGTTACCCCATTGTGATGAGGTTGGTGACAAGGTTACCATGTGGTTGGTAAGCAAGCTACTTACCACACAGCCACTCCATATATATTTATACATACAAGAGATATAAATATTATCAAAAATAATAATACGACTATCCAGCAAGAATAAATCACCATAAAAAGTAGAATTATAGATACAAAGCAAATGTACATGAAGTACAATCATTGCTAGAAATAGCAGCCGGTAAGTTATCAGCAGTATGTAGAGCTTCACTGAATGTCCACAAGCAGAGATAACTTACTGGCTGCAATTTCTAGCAATGATCGTAATTCATGTACATTTGCTTTGTATTTACACACACACACACACACACACACACACACACAGATATATATATATATATATATATATATATATATATATATGAATAAATAAATTGTCATGGCACCTGCACCCAGCATCGCCTTCCTGGCACTTGTGCCGGATAGCACGTGTAAAGACATTCGAGCGAGATCATTGCCAGTGCCGCCGAACTGGCTCCTGTGCAGGTGGCACTTAAAATACACTGTTCTGAGCATGGCTGTTGCCAGTACCTCCTGACTGGCCCTCGTGCCGGTGGCATGTAAAAGCACCCACTACACTCTCGGAGTGGTTGGCGTTAGGAAGGGCATCCAGCTGTAGAAACTCTGCCAAATCATATTGGAGCCTGGTGTAGTCATCTGGTTTTCACCAGTCCTCAGTCAAATCGTCCAACCCATGCTAGCATGGAAAGCGGACGTTAAACAACGATGATGTTGATGATGATGATGATACACAATATGACAATTTATCCCCAGTGTATCACTGATACCTGTACTATTTTATCTATCTTAAAGAGAATAGACAGAAAAGCAATGACTTCCTAAAAATTCTGAAGCTGTTTTACGTTTGAGGAATGGAAAGCATGGAGTTATTTCTTCCACCGACTGATCACAACAACAACAACAACAACAACAACATTACTATGCACACAATTGCCATTATTTCATATTTCTTTTACACACATCAAGTGATTTTTTTGTTTTATTCCTCCTAAAATTTCTCTTTGTTTTATCACAGCTGATGCTTCTGGCTGTCTTCAAACAACGGTCGTCCAAGTTTGTTCACAATAGAATTGGTAGCAAAAACGGTTCCTAGTCAGAACGGTGGTGGTGGCAGTGGCAGTGGTGGTGGCTACTTCCAGGAATCAATGACAGACAATTGGAAATAAAAGTCATTTTCAACAACAGCAACAACGACAATAACGATAACAACGTCTCTGTAAAATATATTGCTTAGTGAAGCTCAAGTTCCTACTGGCTCTGTGCTGCTACTACTACTACTACTACTACTACTACTACTACTACTACTAGCGAAAGTGCATAGTGTGAGTTGTGTGGAACCATGTTTCTGGAACAGTCAACTGGAATGGTGGTTTCTCCAAGACAATTGTCAAATCACATGAAATAATACAAACATCAGAAATTCTATAACAACTGGAACATTTCCATTTTTGTTTCTTTTTTTTTTTTTTGGTTTCATTTCACAAAAACTAATA
>NC_069004.1:12060094-12070807 GCF_001194135.2 Octopus bimaculoides | reverse complement strand
ATATATATATATATATATATATATATATATATATATATAATGTATATGTATGCAAGTGTATGTATATCTGTGTGTGAGTGTATTTGCATATATATCTGTGTGTGTGTGTATATATGTGCACAACTGTATGTGTGTATATGTGTATGTATGTGCAGGCATATCTAAATGTCTGCATGTGTGTGTGTGTGTGTGTGTGCATATGACGTTGAGGAAAGTGATTTATCATTTTTAATATTTTTGCCATTCATTAACAAACAAAACAAAGCAGTTTAATTAAGTCCTCCTCACAGTTCCTCACCCCCCCACCTCTTCCTCACCACCATCTCTAGGAAAGTTCTTGACAACTGGACTCCCTCCACCCACCCAACCCATCCGCCACACCCCTCAATCAACCACCACTGCCCCCTGTGGTTATTTCAGTCAGGTTGACAATTAAAACCACCCTTCCTAGTTCCTCTCTATGTCATAGCTGAGCTAACAAGGGAGCCCTTCTCTATGAGGTCATTCGACCCTGCTAGAAAATGCAGCAATATTTTAGATATCTTTCTTTTTAAACTTAATATTAATTAGATAATTTCATCAATAAATGATATTGATCCCTCTTTTGTGTGATGTTATTGATGTGGTTAGTGGTAGTGGCGGTTGTGTTTAACCACAGGACAGCACTGATCCAGTTAATCTGTGAAGAAGAAACGTGTTTTAGTTATGACCTTCATCTTGGACTACACTATCCAAAGTAACTGTACTTTTATATAAGATGTTGGGGTGTAACTTTAAAGATGTCTTGGTTGCTATATTCTAGCAAACTGAGGGACCCTATGGAGTCTCTGTGGCTAGGGAATCAGATGGGCATATAACAATGGTGTCACATGAAAAGCACCCAGTACACTCTATAAAAAGGTTGGCATTAGGAAGGGTGGCCAACTGTAGAAACCATGCCAAAATGGACAATGGCTCCCGGCCTTGCCAGAGTCTGTCATATCATCTACCCCATGCTAGCATGGAAAATGGATGTTAAATGATGATTTTATATATATATATCAGCATGTTATCATTTCAGCCTAAATGAGTAAATGTATATTTATTTATATGTGTATATGCACACACACACACACATTCACACACACACACACACACAAACAGGCTTCTTTCAGTTTCCATCTACCAAATCCACTCATAAGGCTCTGGTCAGCCTGAGGCTATAGTAGAAGACACTTGCCCAAGGTGCCATGCAGTGGGACTGAACCCAGAACCATGTGGTTGGGAAGCAAGATTCTTACCACACCACCACACCTGCACCTTATCTCTCTGTCATTCATCTCAAGAAGTTTACCGTAAACTAGAATTCAGAAGACAAATGGTGGTGTGGGGTGGCAAAAAGTATTTTTGTATAATTCTATTACAATGATGATGATGATGATGATGATGGTGGTGGTGGTGGTGGTGGTGGTAATTACAATGAAGAAGATGGTGGTGATGATGATGATGGTGGTGATGATGCTGGTACAAATTCTGCTGGCGATGAAATATATTCCAGAGCTATGATTGGTGTGTTTACCAATGTAAGGATAGTTCCAGAATGACGTCGTACAAAATGGTAAAGAGATTCCATCTAAGATTTGCAAAATATACATTCATGTTCTGTAAACACTTCAGTTTGTTCTTTGAAGTCAAAGACAGCATGAGATTTCCTGATAGCATGATGTTAAAGTTAAAAACGGTTCCTGGGAGACGTTAAACAAGACACACAGAACCAAGAAGTTATTATTCTTGGAAACATTCAGTTTTAGAATTACATATTTCTAACAGTAAACAACAAAGCAAAAAGGGGCCAATAGGTTCTCCCAGATTTCTCAGTCAGATTTTCTAACAAGAATTGTATCAACAGGGATTTCTGCTCCACAGAAATGGTTTTCTCAAGATTCCATTAGAGATCTTGAAATCTTCAAGAAATTTTATGATTCATTGCATTTCTTTCGTCAAACCATTTTCCCTTTCTCTTTTACTTGTTTCAGTCATTTTGACTGCGGCCATGCTGGAGCACCGCCTTTAGTCGCGCAAATTGACCCCAGGACTTATTCTTTGTAAGCCTAGTACTTATTCTATAGGTCTCTTTTTGCTGAACCGCTAAGTTACGGGGACCTAAACACACCAGCATCGGTTGTCAAGCGATGTTGGGGGGAACATACACAGACACACAAACATATACACACACACACACACACATCTGTATACATATATATGACAGGCTTCTTTCAGTTTCCGTCCACCAAATCCACTCATAAGGCTTTGGTCGGCCCGAAGCTATAGTAGAAGACACTTGCTCAAGGTGCCACGCAGTAGGATTGAACCCAGAACCATGTGGTTCGTAAGCAAGCTACTTACAACACAGCTCGTAGGAATGCATCTTGACTTGCTACAAATAAGACCAAAACTCCTTCAAATCACAATCTACAATGTTAAAAGAACAAGGACACATTAGACAGTGTAGTCCTAGATAAACGCATCATCGTCGTTATCACTTTAACATCTACTTTTCCATGTTAGTTTGGGTTCAGAGGAGGCCTGTTGAAACAATGTTTCTTAGAGATGGTCACTTCTGGAATTTCCCCTTCAAACCTCAAATCTAATGTTCTGTGATAATGTTTTAGCGATTGCTGACGTAAAAAGGAAGGGAAACTAATTGGTGGAGGCCACCATTACATGTGACAAATACCAGTCTTTTTTTTTTATTGCTCTCTCTCTCTCTCTCTCTTCCTTTCTCCACTTTCTCACTCTCTTCTCCCACTTTCTCTCTCTCTCTCTCTCTCTCTCTCAAAAATCAATAAAAAAAAAAGAGCAGAACTTGTGATGGCTTTGACAAATTGGAATTATTTTTTGACTATTAATTGAAGTGGAAAGGCACATGGACATGTATGTGTGTGTGTGCACATGCACACACACATGCATTTATACATACATACACATATGTACACACACACACACGCGCATACACACACACATGCACACAAATGCATGCATATACAAACAGTCACAAATGGATACTCACTGAATGACGTGCGGACACACAGACACAGCTGTAGACACACGCACACAAATAGAAAGACACACAGATAAGCTATATACACTCATCTATATACATACAATAAATGACTGTTCAGAATATCTTGTATTATTTTACAGTGGATACGGAGGAAGGAGAGATGGAGGGAGGAGAGACAGAGAGAGAAGGGGGAGAGAAAGAAAATGAGAAAGGAAAAGAAGGATAAGGGAGAGTGGGAGGTGGAATAATAAAAGAGTAGCAAAAAAAGGGTAGCAATAATAAATTTCATGAATACATAATTAGAAGTGACCTCCAGAGGTCACACTCAGGCACACTGCCCCTCTACTACCACCACAACAATACCAACCTTCCAATGTACCCAGTATTCCTAGGTATATTATTCCTTAATATAAGATATCATTTTTGTTTTACTTGTTTCAGTCATTAAATTGTGATCATGCTGGAGCACTTACTCGAAACTCGAAGGGTTTTAAGTCAAACAAATCAACCCTAATACTTATGTTTTGCTTTTGTTTTTTTTTAAGTCTGGTACATATTTCATTAGTCTCTTTTGCTGAACTGCTAAGTTAAAGAAACATAAACAAACCAACACAAATTGTCAAGCAGTAGCAGCAGTGATAGTAGTGGAGACACCCAAAACACACACAAACACATATATACACATACACAAACACACATGTATACACTCACATACACACACACATATATATAATACACACACACATATATATATAATACACACACACACACACACACAAACAAACAAACACATACACACAGCATGCTTCCACACAGTTTCCGTCAACCTTAATTGGAATGTCTTTGATCACAGACCAAGTGAATCATGGTTAGCCCAGGGTTAAACACTTAGAATGCACAAAGCAAAGAAGGAAACATTCTGATGGTTCTCAGTCTGGTATGGAATTGCCATGTGGTGGTGGTGGTTGGTGTGGGGGTCTGTTATGGTGGTGGTGGTGGTATTGGTGGAGATGAAGGTTAGTGGTGGAGGTGGTGGCAGTTGTGGTGGTGCTGTTGGCGGTGGTTGTTCTTATGGTTAGTGATAGTGTTAGTTGTTGTGATGGTGAATGTGGTGCTGATGGAGGGTGG
This sequence comes from Octopus bimaculoides, assembly GCF_001194135.2. Lineage (NCBI taxonomy): Eukaryota > Metazoa > Mollusca > Cephalopoda > Octopoda > Octopodidae > Octopus > Octopus bimaculoides. The sequence goes on along the minus strand of NC_069004.1, from coordinate 12,066,636 downwards.
CGTTGCTACTGTGATAGTAAAGGTTATTCTTTGGGAAAACCTAGGCTGAAGATGTCAACAGAGCAGAATATTTTACCGAAACACTAGAATATTCTAAAATATAATTTGGATTTGTTTCCAGACAAACGCCACTGTTATCCGCAAAATGCCTTCAGTTACAAAAGAAGTGTGTTTTCAACAACACTCAAAAATCAAGGTTAAGAGTTCGTTAAAAAAATAATGAAATAAAGAAAGCTAACGATGAAGAAATGTTTGTAAGGCACATAACTGAGGCTATTAGATTTCTATCAGAAAAGTCTAGGGTTTCTTTGGCCCAGAATAATCCTTCTAAATTTTCTCTTAATGTTCCTTTAACAAAGCCATCTTTCAACTTGTATTTTAGCGTCTTCTGTTGGGAAGAACAACAAAAATATTTTTTGTAGTCACTGAAATAAGAGACGATGGCTACTGATAACAGACAAAAAAAAAAAAAATAAAAAATAAAAAAAAGGAAAAAAAGAAAAATCCAAGATTCCACCCCACCTTCTCCACCGACAATTTTAGATAACGAAATATAGAGATTAACAAAAGAATATTTTAAATGTTTCATTTTAAAATACTTGGGGTGTAATATTGCTACAAGACAATAAATTTGGGAAAGAACACAACCGACCAATGAAATTGACTCTGGTCATTGGGGAGTAGGTGGGATCTGAACATGGAATACAAAGGGATGTAACTAAATACCAAAGTATTGGGTCTGTACTTCATTGGCCTACAAATCTAATGTTACGTCTGTGTCTCACAGGTTGTATCAAAATCTATAAAATGAACTCCAAGATGATAATATTATTATTATTATTATTATTATTATTATTATCATTATTATTATTATTATTATTATTATTATAATTAAGGTGGCAAGCTGGCAGAATCGTTAGCATGCCAGGCAAAATGCTTAGCAGTATTTTATCTGCCGCTATGTTTTGAGTTCAAATTCTACTGAGGTTGACTTTGTCTTTTATCCTTTCGGCTTGATAAATTAAGTACCAGTTGAGCCCTGGAGTCAATATAATTGATTTTCCCACCCCCACCTGGTCTAATTGCCAAAACTAATATAGAGGCCTAACTATTAAATAAATCAATATAGTCCTGGTCTAACTAATTACCTAAACTAATATAGACGTGGTCTAATTAAATACATCAGTATAGATCCAGTTTAACTAATTACCTAAACTAATATAGACCTAGTCTAATTAATTAACATAGACCTGGTCTAACTCATTACCTAAATTAACAGAGAGCTGGTCTAACCGCTGGACATGGAAAAATTGAAATTTATCTAAAATTCTTGTATTTTAGTAAGATGGTTAAATTAAATTTTTATAGTGCTAGGTCAGAGAAATATTCCATCAGAAAACAGAAATTTCTGGACCATTTTGCAACAAATCAGCTATCTTTTTTTCAATGAATACAAACTGGTTTGATCACTTGATTCCTCTATAGAAAACGGTAAAAACATAGTATTTTCAGTCTGTAACATTTCCAGTTGACTGAGAAGGTCTTTGAAGAATGACAATGAAAGATTAATTAGCATTAGAATTAAAATCCTGTCAGTCTCCACCTCTGTCGTTTAAAGTGATTCAATGATTTGAACCAATATCGATTGATTAATGGATGAAAAAAAAAAAAAATTTTTTAAACAGCTGTTTAAATTTTTCTGGCTGATTAAACTGAAACTTATTTTACTGTTGGTGTTTAGGGATATTACAATGAATCCCACTTTGATGACATCTTGTGATCAATAAGCCAGGAAAGACTACAGTGAAATACCAATGGTCAAATATTGATTAGATGAAGGGGAGGGGGGAACAGTTGGTTAGATTGAGTCTAGTAGCTAAGTGCTCTTTATTTTATTGATCACAGTCGGATTTGAACCAAGATTAAAAAGTGGACACACCCTGAGTGGTTGAAATATCTTATAATATTTAGTTCCGTTAAGGTGGTAAATTAGCAGAATCATTAGCACACTGGGAAAAATGCTTAGGAGGAGATATCATCCATCTTTATGGTCTGAGTTCAAATCTTGCTGAAGTCAACTTTGCCATTCATTCTTTCAGGGTCAATAAAATAAGTACCAGTTGAATACTGAGGTTGATGTAACTGACCCTGAAATTGCTGGCCTTGTGCCACAATTTGAAACCGATACTTAGTTCCATCCCTCAAGGAGACAATGACATGGTCAAAAGTCCACTAGTGCATATATTTTATTCTGAGTGTATTAAACCCGTAAAATAAGCTTCAATTTATTTATTGAAGTTGATTCAACAGTTGAGCCTCCCTCCAGCACTTACAATTTTGTGTCCTTCTTTGAAGGAATCACAAGCAAAAATGTTGACGTGTAGACATGGCTCATTGTAGTAAAGGAGGCTGTTTCACATCCCTGGGTTTCCAGGTCAATTGCACTACACAGCAGCTTCGGTTGGTGATTATAGAGGACAAAATAAATAAACAGTGGAAGACTTTACAATAGCATATAAGAAAGTGAAAAATCAAAGAAAAAAAAAAAAAGAAATTGAAAAATATCAGGATCTAGCCACAGAGTTGAAGAGATTGTGGAAAACTAGGGTAAGAGGGTAAAGACCCCTTTCGGTTATGAATGACCATAGAATGGCACCTAAAAAGTTATCCTCTGGAGCACAAGTCCAGGCAAGGTTGTTTATGGAAGACCAGCAGTCACCCATGCATGCCAGCCTCCACTCTCCATGCCACCGGTGTTATCCAAGGGAAAGGCAAAGGCCGATACAGCTTGGCACCAGTGATGTTGCAATTCATTTCTATAGCTGAGTGAACTGGAACAACGTGAAATAAAGTGTCTTGCTGAAGAACACAACACACAGCCCAGTCTGGGAATTGAACTCACTACCTCATGATCATGAGCCCGACGCTCTAACTACTGAGCCATGCACCTTCTTTGTGGAAGATTAAGACAACAGTTATTCCTGTGGTAATTAGTGCAATTGGCACAACACTCCAAATGCTACCCAAGAGATTGAAGGATATTGGAACTGAGACACACATAGCCGACCTGCAGAAAAGTGCAATCTTAAATTCTGCAAGAATTCTAAGAAAGATTCTCAAGATTGGAGGAGACATTTTGCAACCAAACTTCAAGATAACATCCCAGCTAACTAATAAAGCATGCACTACTACTACCACTACTAACACTACTACTACTACTAGTAGTAGTAGTAGTAGTAGTAGTAGTAGTAGTAGTATCAGCAGAAGCAGTGGCAGTACAATATTAATAGAAGAAATAGTAGTAATAATTTGTGATGGAATTGATTTGAAAGGTGTTGGTGTGCAATAAAGAGGGCTTACCTCTCTTGTGACTGTTTTTCAGAATAGACAATCACCATCCAACACAACCTCAAACACGATCAAACACATCAGCCATCAAACACAACCACCAAACAACAAAACAACACACTTGACACTAGATATGATCTATGCAACAGATTAACACCACAAACAACAACAACAACAACAACATCAAAAAAGCCACAACAAAGAGAAACTGATGTAAGAAACACAGCTATATATTCCTGAAAGAGAATAAACACTAGAGGTGCAGGGGCACAGAGGTGCAGGGGCACGGAGGTGCAGGGGCACATAGGTGCAGGGATATGGAAGAGGAGGGAGCAACAGTGGCGCAGTACAAACCTACATGTTATAGTTAAAAACAACAACTAAAATAACAATAATAATAATAATAATCTAAAAATAAAAACATCAAGAAATACCAGCAATGTTTTACATTGTTCGTCAATTAACAGACTCGTTAAGAGTAGAACAATTAGTAGAGATCAATGTTGATTATAACAAAACTAATGGCTTCCAGCTGGTTTATTTGGTAAATGGTTTCAGAAATTAATCAGAAATTTATACAGTACAATACACACAGACATATTAACAGTTAGGTTTATATAGGACAATAAACATAGCTAGAGGTCACACAGGTAGAGAGGTAACACAGTCTGGGTTTACACTGTATAATACACACACACAGATAGAGAGGTTAACACAATACAAAATACACAGCTTGTAAGATTACACAAGATTTATATAGTATGATATACACAGCTAGAGACATTAAAACACGGCTAAAGAGTTTAACACAATACAAAATACACAGCCTGTAAGATTGCACAGATTTACATAGTACAATGGCACTCCGTCAGTTACGAAGACAAGGGTTCCAGTTGATCCAATCAACAGAACAGCTTGCTTGTGAAATTAATGTGCAAGAGGCTGAGCATTCCACAGACACATGTACCCTTAATGTAGTTCTCAGGGAGATAGATTCAGTGTGACACGGCTGGCTCTTAGAAATACAGGTACTTCTCATAATAATAATAATAAAGAAAAAATAAACAACTACAACTATTTGAAGTGGGAAATACGAAGGCTGTGGTCAATGAAGAGAGTAGATGTGATACCAACAGTAATTGGTGCACTTGGAAATATCAGCACTCAACTACCAACATGCCTCAAAAAGATTGATACAAATGTGAAGGTAGAACACCTACAAAAATCAGCATTGCTTGGAACTGCAAGAATTCTTCCCAGGGTTCTTGAAGCATGATCGATAAACAAGTGTCACCTTAGTCTGCTGGCTGTGGACAGCTGACACTTTCCATCATACCCAGCAAAATAAGCTGTGAGTTTCATCACATAATAATAATAATAATAATAATAATAATAATAATTTAAGGAAGCTGACAAATACAAACAAGAAATCAATCTACCTAACAAATACGAAGAAGAGTAGGTGCCTTAGGTATAATAAAAAAATATTCAGACAAATACATAACAAAAATACCAGGACCTACAAATATATATAACATACAGAAAATTGCACTACTGGGTACTGCACACATTCTACGCAAAACACTTTCAGTACAGTAAACATAAGAGCACCACAGCAAACCACAGCACATACCCAAGGCGCACAGAGCTGCGCTCGGTAGTGAAGTGAAAGCACGTTATAAAAATAAAACTACTGAACAATAATAATAATAATAATAATAATAATAATAATAATAATAATAATAATCTTAGCACAAGGCCAGCAAGTTTGGGGTGCAGTGCAAGTCAATTACATCAACCCCAGTACTCAACTGCTACTTGTTTTATCAACCCTGAAAGGAGGAAAGGCAACCTTGGTGGAATTTGAACTCAGAACATGAAGACAGACGCATTTTGCCCAGCATGTTAATGATTGTCAGCTCACCGCCTTAGTAACGATAATTAGTGAATGCCATGTAAAACCAAACCATTATTTCAGAATAATGTAGGGACATATAGTGTGTGTGTGTGTGTGTGTGCTCATGCATACGCGTGTATGTGTTTGTGTGTGTGCATGTATCTTGGAGAATATGTAAATGCCATCAACAAAAATGGAATAGTCTTTCTTGGTTCTAGAAATATTTCAGTCAGCAGATTTCCATCTTGAAATCTTTGGGTTTAGAATCGCTTGTCATTTTTGAAGAGACAAAATATCGTAGTGTGTTGAAACACACAAACAGTGAGACAGACAAACAGACAATCTTAATTCTTTTTACAAGTGCAACAATGCAGGTTGTAGTTTTTTCTCTCCACCCAACACTGTATAAACACACACACACTGTACAGGGTTGCCAAGATGTTATTATTTACTGTTGGTTTATGGGATTGTATAAAGACCTTTTGTTTCAATAATTTTATCTGATTGTTTCACTTACCAAATATTAGAATTTTCACAGCTTAACTACTTTGGTAGCTCGCAATTGCACACACACACACACACATATACTCTCTCACACACACACAAACATGCGCATATATACACATACATACGCATATATACGCACATAACATATACGATATATATTTCCATACATTTGCATACATATACACATACATATATACACATCTCTAAATATACACATACATACACATATCTATATTTATGCATGCACATACACACACATATCTATATTTATGTATACACATACATACATATACCTATATTTATGTATACACATACACACACATATATATTTATGTATACACATATCTATATTTATGTATACACATACATACACATATCTATATTTATTTATACACACACACATACATACATACACAAACATATCTATATATATATATATACACATACATATCTATATTTATACACAGAAACATATCTATATATATATACACACACATACATAAACATCTATATTTATATATACACACACACAAACATAACTATATACACACACACAACTATAGTCACACAGACACACAACTATATTCACACAGACACACAACTATATTCACACACACACACACACTACTATATTCACACACACACACACACACTACTATATTCACACACGACTATATTCACACACACACACAACTATATTCACACACACACAACTATATTCACACACACAACTATATTCACACACACACACACACACACACACAGGGAGCCCATAAAGTATGGATACATG
>NC_069004.1:12053276-12059397 GCF_001194135.2 Octopus bimaculoides | reverse complement strand
CACACACACACACACACACTACTATATTCACACACGACTATATTCACACACACACACAACTATATTCACACACACACAACTATATTCACACACACAACTATATTCACACACACACACACACACACACACAGGGAGCCCATAAAGTATGGATACATGGGAAACATCACTAATACTTTTGTTTCTTTTTGTCTTTTCTTCAGCAGAATGAATGGTAGGCAGGTGCAATCCACCCCAACCTTTGGGCTGGCTGGTGCCCATTCTCCTTTGCTATTATCATGAGGCATTTTCATAGCTTACGCCCAACCTCAGTTTCTAGACGTGAGTGGTCCAGAGACCAAGGTCTCTACCACGATTTTTAAGAACATTATATACCAATCAACACCCCCATAACACCATACAATCTCCTGCGTTCACCATAACCAGCACTATGGTAAAAATTGGTAAAAATCATCTGATTCAGGCATCTCAGCATATCTGATTTCCTCATTCACCAACCAAATTTTAGTCTCCTTGATTTCTTTTTCTGGGGTATACTGAAGGAGACGGTGTACTCAATGAAAATTACAGGTACGAATCACCAGAAGGAATACATCATGAATGAATGTGCTCAAAGCGATGGAAATGTGTAGTAGCTGAATTGAGCTCACTTGGATCTTGCAAAGTGTATCAAACTTTAATCTCTGATGGTAGAAACCATGTTGAAAAAAACAATGTTAAATCTCTGAACGAGGTATTAACAGTAACTGCACGATAAAGTGAAGTATATTTGCCACTTAAATGTGGCTGACGCCTAAGGGTGGATGTTACTGTTGCTTTTAGCCCCAGGAGAACATCTCCTCCAGCTGGCTATCGACACACATCTGTGTCCTGTCTATATTTGCAAAGGGAAGTTAGCTTTCCCATCTTGATCTGCGATACGTACGGACTCGAGTTTCTGGGTATTTTCCCGTCTTCAGCGTACGACTCCACCCTTAGGGGTCAGCCACATTTAAGTGGCAAATATACTTCACCATGTTGAAAAAGTTATTCATCAATGTAGTTGGACTATTATGTAATAGAGCTGGAGCATAGTCGAGAAAGAGGTCAAACAACATCTCCATACCACCATACAATCTCTTGAGTTCACCATAACCAGCACTTTGCCAAAAACTGATAAAAATCATCTCATTGGATTCAGGCATATCAACACTTCTGACCTTCTCATGCATCATCCAGATTTTAATACCTTTGATTTATTTTTCTGGGGTATGTTGAAGGAGAAGGGTAATACTCAATGAAAATCATAGATATGAATTATCTGAAGGAATGCATCATGAATGAATGGAAATCAGGTGCATGTGAACCTTGCACGTATCAAACTTTGCAACTCTAATAGTAGAAACCATGTTGAAAATACTATTCATCAATGGAGTTTGAAGTATAGTTGAGAGAGAGGTCAAACAACACTGCCATAACACCATATAATCTCTTGAGTATGCTATAACCAACACTTTGCCAAAAATTGATAAAAATCATCTCCTCTGATTCGGGCATGTCAACACTTCTGACTTCCCTCATGCATCATCCAGATTGAAGTCCCCTCGACTTTATTTTCTGGGGGTTGCTGGAGGAGGTGTACTCAGAGAAAATCATAGATTTTTATGAATCATCCGAAGGAATGAATCTATTCCAATTGATGGAAATGAAGAGTTTACTGCATCAGGTTCGTTTGAATCTTGCAAAGTCTATTAAACCTTGCATCACTAACAGTGGAAACTATGCTGAAAATTTAGCCTATGTATCTAGATTTTACAGTCACCTTGTCCATCTATCTAGCTATCTATCTACACACACACACACACACACACACACACACACAAGCAAGCATATATAAATGCACACACACCTACAAACATATATACAGACACACACACATATATAAATACACACATGCATATATATATAAATACACACATGCACATATATATAAATACACACATGCACATATATATAAATACACATATATATAATTACACATATATATATATAAATACACACACACACACATCTACTACATATGTGGAAAACCAGTGTGTGTTTGTTTGTGGCATTGTTAGCTAACTCCTCCTACATCGTTTTATTGATTTTCATGAAACTTGACACGAGAGTAGAACTCATATCTGGAAACCTAGTGACATACTTAGATTGTTGAAAAATATCGATGATATGGCCCCTGGAAGGGATCTTTATACCTACATTATATAACTAATTTTTTTAAACACCCAAGGGAAATAACCCATAGCATCTGCACTTACAGTTGTTAGTTTTTAGTGAAGCAATCAATATTTGATTCTCACGATCAGTGGACCTAATTCTGCATTTTACTACTCAGTTTTCAACTGCTAAACCTGATTATTGCATTTTCTTGATGCATGTACACTTTCAAAGCCCATAACTCCGATAATTCTGCATTTTTCCAGTTAAAATTTTTCGATGACACTACATAAATTTTTGATTCCAGAACCTATTTAATAAGTGTGTCCCAATACAATGAACTCATACTTTGAATACTTAAAATTCTTAAAAAACGAAACCAATCTTCCATACTACATTCAGTTGGGACATCCTGTATCACTTATACTTTTTTTACAAATCATAATATTTATTGCTTATTTACAGTTCATACAATACTTTCACGAAAATAATTGAGCCATCAAATTTAGAAATATTTTACAGATTTCATTGTTTATGTTCAATTACTTTGAATATTAATTTTCTGTGTCCAATTTCTAATTTTTGCAGACAACATCACTTTTATACTCATCTTTACCCCCAGGAAATTACCGGGTACACCAGCTAGTATATATATAAATACACACACACACACACACACACACATATATAAATACATACACACACATATATATAAATACACACACATATATATATATAAATACACACACACATATATACATATAAATACACACACACAAATATACACACACATATATATATAAATACACACACACACACACACATTTATATAAATACACACACGCATATATGTAAATACACACGCAAATATACATAAATACACATATGCACTTATATAAATACATACATGCACAAACATATATATATATATATATGTATATATAATTAAAACAAAAGGTTAGTTTTAGAGTTAAAAAGAAATCCTTTGATGAGAATTCATAACTAAACCCCCCCTCTTCAGTCTAAATAATTCCTGAACCTCATTAAAAAAGATTTTTTTTTTGTTTATTTTTTTCAATAATGAATTTATTTCATCTTTGTTTTCTATTTTTGCTGAGTCAAAAATTAAAACTAGAAAACTTGTTTCATGTTTCTGCATTACTGCTACACCATCGTCACTATGTCTGCTAAAGTATGGATTACTAAAATACTTACAATAACCTTTTATTACATATATAATTATTAATTAGGCTTAATTGTCTTGCTAATGAGTTTTACATGTAGAATTATTAATCTGTTTCCCAATTTAACATCACCAATTGGCATTTAGGGTACCTTTTGAAGAATCCATTCTGTGGCAAGAATTCTGGTCCAAATGTATCTCAATATTTTCAGTTTCTCCTATTTTTTAAGGTTTACCTCCAGGCCCTTTCTGACATCCTTCTAAGGTCATGAGTTTGACCTTCCTTCTCTAAAAAGGTTATGAATGCTGACCTTTCTTTCCTTAAGCTGTAACAAACGTGGTGGAGGAGAACTATACTGAAAGAGTCTGATAGTTGGTGGCAGAAAGGGAGAGAGAGAGACAGAGAGAGAGAGTAGAAGAGTTATACACAAGGACTGCTTCCCTTACTTGATGTAGCCCTGCAGCTGGTGATGATGATGATGCAAACATCTTGGCCTGCCTATCCAGAAAGGACCAACCAGTTGATTGGTAAAGTCTGATGCAGCCAAGAGATACAACATCAATACAGAGTGAGCCAAAAGTCACTCACCAAAACATTTGACGTTTTTATACTATATCATTATTATCATCATCAATTATTATGACGTATGTTATTATCATCCTCATTATTATCTATAATACATTAAAAATGAAGTTTAATCTTGCTTGCTTGCTTGCAATGTTACACAGCTAAACTTGTGCATAATGGGAAAATACTTTCAAAGTAAAGTGCCCCTGAAAAGTGAATATAAACGAAATAAAACAAGTTTCGCGTAAACCAGACCAGTGGTTATTGAAATATTTGGGGTTTTGGGGTATAAATACCCAAAATGGTGCAAAAATAACTCACTCTGAAAGGGAAGAAACTCTAACCTTTCTGTTAAAAATATTTTGTCTTTCATAATGTGTCTAAGTGAAAATGACTTTAAAAATACGATATTTCATAAAAGTCCCATTTGTAACCTTGGCGTGAAATAGTTTTTTTCCTATAGGTTTCTTTCAAGTGCATTCAACGTATCTCACCGCCAAAGATTTGGCTGCTATTTCTAGCATGCCCTGCTACCATGTAACAGTTATTTGCAATAAAGGACCTGAAATACCTGGTAAGTGGTAGCAGGGCATGCAAAAAAATAGCAGCCAAATCTTTCCTTTTCTGGGGAAAGGAGCTGTTTACACATGATTTTGATGTCACGTTCGTTGAAAGCATGCGAAATAACATGGAAAAGAAAAAAAAACCCCACAAAATTTTAAACCATTATTATCATCATTATTCAGTTTGTTCGTTATGTACAAGTACTTTGTGTATTCACCATTATTTTATTCATTATATTCACTTTTAGAAAAACTGAAGCGGGTCTCTGACAATTCCAGAACATATTGAACTTATTTTGTGAAGGAATTTTGGTCCATCCTCTACCAGCTTCTTCCACCACCGCTACCACAATGGCAACCCCTAACTTCCATGAATTAGCAAGCTAGTTCCCTCACCACCACCACCACCACCACCACCACTACCACCCACCCACATATACCCAGCCAAAGCACCCACCTCTTTTCCTCCCACCATCCCTACTGAAGTATCTGAAACAATGGCAGTGAATGTCAACGGGGGGGGGGAAATATGGAGACAAAAGGGGTTAAATATTTGCAAAAGAGTTCACCCAGTTAAAAGACATAAAAGAAAACATGAGATTACATTAAACAGGGTGTCATGTTAACCCTACCACCAAAAAGTCCCCTAAAAAGTACCCAAGGATTAGAGGATGATGTTAAACCTGACATGTGAGACCTGTTACATATCTTCCTCTCTCTCTTCGTCCCTATCATAGACTATGACAAAGTTTACCAAACACATAGGCGCAAGTGTGGCTGTGTGGTAAGAAGCTTGCTGTGCGGCGTGCTGGCAGAAACGTTAGCACGCCGCGCGAAATGCTTAGCGGTATTTTGTCTGCGTTTACGTTCTGAGTTCAAATTCCGCCGAGGTCGACTTTGCCTTTCATCCTTTCGGGGTCGATGAATTAAGTACCAGTTACGCACTGGGGTTGATGTAATCGACTTAATCCCTTTGTCTGTACTTGTTTGTCTCCTCTATGTTTAGCCCCTTGTGGGCAATAAAGAAATAAGAAGCTTGTTTGCTAACAAACGTGGTTCTGGGTTCAGTCCCACTGCATGGAACCTTGGGCAAGTGTCTTTGGTAGACTGAAACTGAAAGAAGCCCATCATATATATATTTGTATATATCAATGTGTGTCAATATTTGTCCCCCACCATGCCTAGAAAACTGGTGTTGGTGTGTTTATGTCCCCATAACTTAGTGGTTCGGCAAAAAAGTTTGATAGAATAAGTACCAGGCTTTAAAAAAAGAGAAAAACAGTACTGGGGTTGATTCATTCAAATAAGGTTCTTCAAGGCAATGCCCCAGCTTGGCCGCAGTCTAATGACTGAAGCGAATAAGAGATAAAAGACAAAAGAATGCAATTAAAGATGGTGGCTAATCTTAAAGTTATTTAGGGATGTTATTTTCTAGGAAGGTCGGACGTGAGGGTGGTTTGGCTGCTTTGTATAGTAAGCTCAAGCAACTAACTGCATAAAGGTTCTCTATTCTGTGTGTGTGAGACAGAGGGAGAGGGGGAAGGAGAGAGAGACGGGAGAGAGAGAGGGATGGGAGGGAGAGAGATGGGGAAGAGAGAGATGGGGGAGAGAGAT
>NC_069004.1:12051097-12053265 GCF_001194135.2 Octopus bimaculoides | reverse complement strand
CGGGAGAGAGAGAGGGATGGGAGGGAGAGAGATGGGGAAGAGAGAGATGGGGGAGAGAGATGAGAGAGAGATGAGAGAAAGATGAGAAAGAGATGAAAGAGATGAGAGAGAGATATGAGGTAAGTGAAAGAGAGAGAGGTGAGTGAGAGAGAGAGAGGTGAGTGAGAGAGAGAGAGGTGAGTGAGAGAGAGAGAGGTGAGTGAGAGAGAGAGGTGAGTGAGAGAGAGAGGTGAGTGAGAGAGAGAGGTGAGTGAGAGAGGGAAAGCGAGGAAGAAGAAAGAGCAAGAGAGAGTAGGGGGGAAATAGGGAGACAGGGAGAGAGAGGAGAAACAGACAGAGAGGGAGGGAGAGAGAGATAAGAGATAGAGAAATGAGTAGGGAGGGAGATGACAGACAGAGAGAGGGAGAGAAAGAGAGGAGAAAGAGATGGGGAGAGAGAAAGAAAGAAAGAAAGAAAGGATGATTTTAACAATAAAGATTTTCTCTAGACTTGGTGCCAAATCCAGTATTAACACATTGGAAGACAATAAAATCTCGAAAGTTCTTTAGAAAACAAGGATTCCTTCAGGGAAGTTGTTCCTCTTATTTGTAGTCGGAATGGAGTATTTCAAGCGCTGCATGTTAAGGAGTTGTTAATAAATTCCTTTGGGTAGTTTTACCGAAATAGGAACTCAAAAGCTGCTGCCAACAAACAATGTATGTTAACATCACAGGAAATTTTTTTTTTTTTTTTTTTTGTGCTTTTAAATAAAGATTGTTTTGTAAAGAATTCCATGATTGGCAAATTGATATTCTAATATTTTCTATATTTTGCATCCTTCCATTGACAATTAATTTTAACGAAACAATTATCTAAGAAAAATAATAATTTCATAATTTTCACAAATCAAGACATCATCACCATCCTCACCATCATCACCATCATCACCATCACCAGCCCCATTATTACCATCACCACTAACACCACCACCACCACTAGCAGCATCACCACCATGGAAACTGTCAGTAGACAATCTCTTTTCTTTTACTGATTTCAGTTCTTGAGAGTCTGGCCATGCTGGAGTATCATGTTTTGATGGCACAAAACCAAGTTCTTATTTGATCAACCTCAAAGGCAAAATTGACCTCGGCAGGATTTGAACTTGAAATTTGACTATTGGTCGATGGTAGAAAGGAAACATATCCGGAGAAAGTTCTAGAGAATTGTTGTAACAGCAGGAAGGAACTTTTAGGAAAGATGATAAGGCGCAGGTGTGGCTGTGTGGTAAGAAGCTAGCTTCCCAACCACATGGTTCTGGGTTCAGTCCCATCGTGTGGCCCCTTGGGTAAGTGTCAGCTATAACCTCGGGTAAAGTCAACCCTGGTGCAATTTAAACTTAGAGCTTAAGGGTAGATGAAATGCTGCTAAGTACTTTCCTGGCGTACTAACGATTCTGCTGGCTTAGATGTATGGGACGTCTTGATAAGCACACCTTTGCTTTGGGGTCTGTTCAAACAGGCAAGACCCGGGGTTAAACAGCAACAAAATACCACTTGGACACCTACATACAGAAAGGATATGAAAGCAAGAGCAAAAGAAAAGGGTGACATTAACTATTATTTATATATTGGTTCAGGAATATAAAATAGTGTGACACAAGTATAGTTAATTTATAAACCAGCTGTCTGAAGTACTTCAATAATTTCTAAACCAATTGAGCAGAAAAAGGAAAAAAAAAAAAAAACACAGACGAGAGAAGTATGAAAGAGATTTAAAATACGATCTTGATGTAAATTAAGTTTTAAAAAATTTTTTTACTTCTTTTATGACTTTTAAATTGCTAGGGCTCTGTGTTATGAAAATAGTTAATGACATACATCTTAAGTGCAAATTAATTAGATTTTATGGAGACTTGTAATGGAATGATGTAAATGTTTGTTGACTAAATTAGGCTTGGTTAAAGTTTCGAAACCAAGTATGCAAAGAAATGAATTGAGCTGCAGCAGCCTTCATTCATCTCCCACCACTGTATGTATATACATTTGTATTTGTATATACACATACATGAGCATGTGTATGCACATATATATGCAAATGTATATGTGTAAATGTGTGTGTGTGTATATATATATATATATATATATCATCATCATCATGATATATATATATATATATATATATATATATA
>NC_069004.1:12049785-12050550 GCF_001194135.2 Octopus bimaculoides | reverse complement strand
AGAAAGGACTCCTTCCAATCTTCTCCAGTGATGAAATAAAGAAAACGCTTTATTTATGGAAAATGAGGCTCCTTGTCACATGGCTAAAATGATCCTAGATTTGTTGGATGAGAATGGCATTAAAAAGCTTCCATGGCCAAACTAGTCACCAGATATGAACCTTATTGAACACCTCTGGGACATAATGGACAGGACACTGAGTTCAAATTCGACTTTGCCTTTCATCCTTTCGGGGTCGAAAAATTAAGTACTAGTTGCATACTGGGGTCGATCTAATTGACTGGCCCTTTCCCCAAAAATTTCGGGCCTTGTGCATAGAGCAGAAACGAATGAACAGGAGACTTCATAAAATGAACAAGAGAGCATCTTCAAAGCCAGATCTTTTGAGATCTGGCAAAAAATTCCTCAAGAGAATATTTGTCATCTGATCGGTAACATGCCTAATAGGGTCCTTGCATTGAAAGATGCAAAGGGCATGTCTACTAAATATTAAATATTCACATTATAACAATTAATAAATAATTTGAATGAATAATTTCAGATTTAAATAAATTTTAATGATTATAAGAGTGTCTAATTACTTCTGTCATGTGTGTGGTGGTGTATATATATGCTTGCATATGTGCATATTTGTATGCATGTGCATACATTTATAAGCATGCATATATATACATGCATGTGTCTGTATGGTTATGTTTGCATATACATGTATGAGTGTATAGAGGAATATGTGCATATGTATATGTGCAGACATATGCATACATG
>NC_069004.1:12036464-12045145 GCF_001194135.2 Octopus bimaculoides | reverse complement strand
ATATATATATATATATATATATATATGTATATATATATATATATGCGAGTAAAAATAAATACAGAAAAGGTGGGGGTTTTTGTATGATTGTGTATAGAGGAATATATTATTTTGCTTAAAAGAGTTCCAACACTGTCTGTTTTTTATGTTTTATTTATATTCCTGCAGAACTAATGTGGGGTATAGAATATGGAATATACAATATATAATATGATATACAATATAAAATAAAATAAAATAAAAATGGATGGCACCATGAAAGAAAGTATTGAATGTAGATGAAATATTGAGTGTTCAATATAAAGGATCAAATATATAAATATATAAATATAAATATATATATATAAAGGCGACTAGAGTTTCAGGGCTATATAGATAAACATACATATATATACATATATAAAATTAACTTTAGAAACAATAATACTTCAATTTTCCTTACAAAGCAACATAATGAAGAAACAAAGAAAATTAATTCAGATTTAATATTAAAATATTTCTAATTAATTAAACAGACCCAACACTACTATAGTCTTAATTAGAACTGTTAAAATCATTAGAGTATTCAAAAGTCTTTTTCATTACTAGAAGACAACAACAAACAACAACATAGGTTAGAGAAAGTGTTATTGATGGTTCAAAACCAGGTCATGTCTGAGACCATATCACTTACATCAAATACCCTATAATAATCTTCATCTAATTAGTTTCAGTTTTTGTCGGGTGGGGGACCATTTCTATTCAATTGAGTCAGAGAGATTGCTATAAGATTGGGTATTTTTTTTTTTTTCATCTAGAGATTTCATTTTGAAGAATTCAATCTTTAACCCTCTAGCATTCAGATTCGTCTGTCAAATTTGATATTTTTTAATTCATGGTGCCTTGAATTAATCGTGTGTAGAAACCATGCCAAAGTAGACAGCAGAGCATGATGGGAATCCTTTCATTTGTCGGATCCTGTTAAACTGTCCAACCCATCCCAGCATGGAGCACAGGCATTAAATGATGATGATGATGATGATGATGATGATGAGGGTGTGTGTGTGTGTGTGTGTGTGTGTGTGTGTGTGTGTGTGTGTGTGTGTGTGTGTGTGTGTGTGTGTGTGTGTGTGTGTGTGTGTGTGTGTGTGTGTGAAGGAAAAAAATTATATTCAAGTTACATTGTGGCACTCCTAGCATCATCTCATGACACACTAGTGTGCCGCAGAATACTGGTTGTAGAGCACTGTTCTACACCAGTGGTTCTCAACCAGGGTCCATATGGCACTTGGAGGGAGTGGAGTGGTCCATGTAAAATTTTGTTGCTAAAATTTATGTGCAATAAACTGGTTATATTTCTACATTACACAAAATATTTAAACATTGCTTTTAATGCAATTCCTGATAATATTTAATCCTAACAATACAATAGGAGATTTTAGACATTGAACATCTATGGGGATCCAGTACAGTAAAATAGGAATCAAAGAGGTCCATGGGTAAAAACTATTGAAGACCATTGATTTACTTTATAAAGGGGTAACTTTGGCATCAATATCATCGACTTAACCCCTCCCCTAAAATTGCTGGCCTTGTGCCAAAATTTAAAATCAATATTTACAAACTAACATTAAGGTGGTAAGTTTGCAAAATCGTTAGCGCATCAGACAAAATGCTTAGCAGCATTTCATTCATTTTTATATTCTGAGTTTAAATTCCGCCGAGGTCAACTTTTCCTTTCATCCTTTCAGGGTTGATAAAAATAAGTACCAGTTGAACACTGGGGTTGATGTCATTGACATAAACCCCTCCCCTAAAATTGCTGGTCTCATATCAAAATTTGAAACCAATATTTACAAAGTATAAATTTCGTTGCCAAAAATATTTTCAACAATACATCAAGGTTCTTGTCCAATAAATTCCAAATTTACTGCTTTAATCTGACAGTAATTGTACCATTTCATGAGAGAGCCTACTTTTCTTCCCTCGAGACATCATTAAAGACATGTTCTATCTCGCAGATATTACAAGCCAACAGATACTTAATAAGAAAATGTTGTGAGAGATCATTACAAGATAATTATAACTTTTACACATCCAATTCATTCATAAATTTAATTATCAAATTGCCTGTTAATCTGAATTAGATACCTGATATGAAATTCTGGATATTTTAACATACTTTTTTCTAAAAAAAATATTCTGTTGATAAATCAAAGTTAAAGCAACAAGGATGTGACTTTTATCAGGAATCTCACACCAAAGAAAAAGGGAAGGGAATTAAAAAAAAAAATTATAAATGAATAAATAAATAAACCTATTTCAAATTCAAAAAGAAAAAGCCAAAACGGAAATTGAAAAAGATATAAACATGTGCGTGTGATAGGAGGTTTTTGTCACATTTCAGTCTCGGGGTAGTTTTTGAATACAAAAATAAAATTAAGGGCAGCAAGCTGCTTGAAATGGTAAAGTGCAAGACTAAGTCAGCCACCTCTAGTAAGATTTGACCTTTTGTTGAGTCAAATTTACTTCTGGATATTCCACGCACAAAAGACTACAAGACTTTCAGCTGTAGTATATATATATATACATGCATATATATATATATATATATATACACACTCTTTTACTCGTTTCAGTCATTTTGACTGTGGCGATGCTTATTCTTTGTAAGCCTAGTACTTATTCTATCGGTCTCTTTTGCCGAACCACTATGTTACACACCAATGATTGATGCGAAACAAGAACACAGGCATATGGTGTAGTGGTTAAGAGCGCAGGCTACTAACCCCAAGATTCCAAGTTCGATTTCAGGCAGTGACCTGAATAATAATTATAATAATAACATCGAAAAATACCTTAGGAATGAGAACCCAGATTCGAAATTTCCCCAAGACACCTGATGAAGGCTGGAGGGTATATCAGCCGAAACGTTGTGTAAACAACAAACAAGATGAGGACAAATATCCGTCAATTGTAAATAAGGTAAATTATGTTGCATGTCTCGTTTCTCCGTTTGTTTTTTTTCATTGTTTGAAAAGAAAGTTTGTTTTCTATGTTTTTGTTTTTATGTTTCTCATTGCGTTTAACGTTTTTTTGATGTCCTGTACCAATACATGCATGTATATATACATACATATGTAGGTATGTACATATACATATGTATATATGCATATATTTATATATTATTTATTTTATTATATATGTGTGTGTGTGTGTGTGTGTGTGTGTGTGTGTGTGTGTGTGTGTGTAAGGCAAGCTGGCAGAAATGTTAGCATGCCAGGCGAAATGCTTAGCATTATTTCATTTGTCTTTGCATTCTGAGTTCAAATTCTGCTGAGGTCAACTTTGCCTTTCATCCTTTCGGCGTTGATAAATTAAGTACCAGTTGCGTACTGGGGTCGGATCTAATAAACTGGCCCCCTCCCCCAAAAATTTCATGTCTAGAGTAGAAAAGAATATATATATATATATATATATATATATATATACACATAGGTGTATGTGTATTTTTATGTTTGTCATGCTTGTCAGCCAGTGTTGGTTTGTTTACATTTCTGTAAATTACCAGTTTAGCAATAGAGACTGATAGCACCAGAAAAAAAAAGTACTGAGGTTGACTAAAACCCTCTAAGGCAGTGGCCCCAGATGGCTGCAATCCAATTACTGAAACAAGAAAGAATTCCTTTGATAGCAGCATTGTCTGATAAAAGCCTGTCTTGGCCATTCTTAAAAACTTCCCTCTTTTCAGTTGAACAATAAGAAAACCACTTTATACACTTTTTCCTTTTTGTGGTTTCTTCTATGTTTAAATGAATCTTCTTAATGGAATTTGTCTTAATGGAAATATCATAAGATTAGCTGTAAAATATGGTTTTATCACATGTTGTGGGGAGCAGTAGGGGGAGTCTTATATTTCTCGTTCTGGGTTCTCAGATGCGATTATTCTTTACATGATTGCCATTGAAGCATTTGTAACAATACAGAAGAATTCTGCCCGCAACAATCTGTTAAGTGTTTGCCATATATCTTCAACTGATTTGATCAACATGTTGCAAAGCCCTACCACCACCACTACCACAGAAAAAAAACAAAAAACGCTGATGATAATGATGAATGGTTATGGGATTGGAGGTACGGTGGGGAGCAGAGATAGTAACACAATACATAACGAGGCATGTTATGTGTTAGGGTCCAGTAGTGATGGCGGCCCCGAGATTGGGGTGAAGTGAAGAAGTTGAGTTCATGTGATGAGGATAGCGTTTTTTTGTCTGTCTGTTAGCGTCATCAGCAACTTCTCTTGTTCTTATGATCATTGTATGAGAAAAGATGTTCGTTTAATAAGTTGTACAACATTCATTTCGTTTCTCTGATGACAAAATCTTTCAAATCCAAAATATATATGACAACAATGAAAAAGTAAAAGAAGAAAAACTACAGTAATAACAACAACAATGAATAAATGAATAAATAAATCACATTTAAAATGAAATAATAATAATAATAAAAAAAAACCCAGCAACAAAGACATTGAATTCTGATTCTTGCTGAACTGTGAATGAAGAACTGCTTTTGGTGACGCTGTTAATTTTAGATAGATCCCCCATACTAATGGGGGGGGGGGAGACATAAATGTTTGAAACCCACCATTCTAGAGAGTCATTGAAAGAGATGTGAAATGGTTAATCTGACTCCTTACTTAACTTGGTGATTAATTATTAAAGTGTTGACGAGATGGTGACGTCAGATATTAGAAAAACCAATTTGAGAGAGAAAACAGATGTAGACAACCACGACTACCTGCTGGTAGGAATTGAACCCTCTATGTATTCCTTGCCAGGCAGCTGTGTTATGGTACACACACAGATCCCCTACTGGCAGGAACTGAACCCTGTATATATTATTTGCCAAGCAATTGTTTTGTTAATCATTATAACCTTACTTTCCTTCAAATATTTAAAACATTTTCACTGCTCGAGGTGCAGCGACTTAAAATTAATAACAATATTTTGTTAAATATCCTGTTAATTACTTCATTATGTATCTCATTAAACTCCGCTCAGAACTAGGTTTGAAATATCGACTTTGTGAAATACTTTAAAAAACAATAAAAACAGAAAAGGCATTTCTGAAAAAGTCATTATATTTTATTCATAAAGAATTTATAAAGCAATAATAGTAACGGTTTCTACTCTAGTCACAAGAAGAGGGAAAACATGACTGGTACTCTGTTATTGACCCCACAAAAGGATGAAAAGCAAAGCTTACCTTCGCAGGAATTGAACTCAGAATATGAAAAGCCAGAACAAATACCATAAAAGTCTAAGGATTCTGCAAAATCTGCCAATTTTATGACAAGAATGGTTTTTTTAGGTAATCTTCAAGTTTAGCTGGATAAAAAAAATAAATAAAAATATTCAAGGGAAGTAACTGAACATCTTACCAGTATTCTCCGTACATCTCCGTTTATAAATAAATCACACACGTGATTTGATTGACATTAGGGTTAGGGTGTGATTTATTAATAAACAGCTAGAAGAAAATGGTAAGTCGTTCAGTTATTTCCCTTGAATATTTTTATTTATATTTTTATCCCCCTAAACTTGAAGATTACCGGTTTTTTAACATAAGCACTACCAAAATTGGCAAAAGAGACCAATAGAATAAGAACTAGGCTTACAAAGAATAAGTTCTGGGGTCAATTTCTTCAACTAAAAATTCCTTTAAAAGGTGGTGTTCCAGCATGGCCACAGTTAAATGGCTGAAACAAGTAAAAGAATCCACAACTTGCAGCCAGACATTTTGTCTGTTGAATGGATCTGCGGAACCATAAATAAAGGAAAAAAATTTTAGGAAAATTTATGTCCTTTCATTCTTCTGCTGTCTAAAATTGGTGTTCACAATGTCTAAGAACTTAGTTATGTTTCTTAACCACAACATCAAGTCTGAATACTGGAACAATATGTCAAAAGTTCTTGGAGTTGTATTCTAAATTGCACCAACATGCTCTTAACTAAAATACAATTCTGCTACAAAGAGCTTACCATTCTGTCTCTGTTAACAGTTATAATTAAACTGAAGACAATTTAATTATGAAGGAGAAGAAAAGTTAGTGATCCAGGATAGAAACTAAGCTAAAAAGAGATGCTTGTTAAATGAACCATTCCCAGCCAAGAAGGATATTAGTTACTGCCAGACCGAAACCAACAAGATTAGCATAAAATCATTTCACAGAAAAATAAAATATACATACAGGATTCATGTAGTAAAACTGTATTAAAACTAAAGCTACACTCCAATCAGAATCTGTCTGTCTATCTGCCCATCTCTCCATCTTTTGCTACCATAGCTGTCCATGTTCCACTCCATTTACTGTCTGTGTAGCACTCCTACATTATTTGATGCAATGAAGCCAACAGAAGACAAGGTCCATTCTTTAATCTCATTTATTGATTAATGATGGAACGGACAAGCTAACTGGAAACAAAATCCTATTTCAACTATTCTAACATCATATTCAATCCACCCCCACCACACACACTAGTTTTCAAGTCCAACATGAGTTGGACAGCTTTCACATTCCAAAGCTATTCACAATGGTCCTGGAAGACACAAAAGCAAAGAAAAAAAAAACCTACTTCATTCTTGTATATTTCATATTATTTGGGTCATAACTTTGCAGCCAGATGATGGTCTTCACATCAAACATTTTCAAATGTATAAGTTTGCAAAACCATCAAACCCCTGCATAAATGACTCATCAAATAGAAATAGGTTAAATCAATACAAACGGCCAGTCTTCCTCTTCAAGAGCCATCAGCTCTTGCACAATTCTTCACAAATGCTTTGCCCCATATTTTGGTGCCAATATTAAAGAATTTAGAAATATTAGTTTCTTACTTTTTAATGAATTTTTAATCATTCTTGAAAAGATAGAGGGTTTTTATTTATTTGCTTATTTGTTTGGTCTTCTTTGTTGAACTGCTATGATTAGCCCAATCTGAATAAACCAATTCCAGCCAAGATTTGGCTAACTACCAAGATGTATTGATTCCAGAACAAAGTAACAGAATATTTGAATTTTGCTATCTCCAGTCAAACTATAATGTAATATTATCCAAAAATCTATAAAATATGTTTCTTCATTAACAACAAGATTCCTTTAGAGAAAGAATGGAAGAGGAGATCTCTAATAATGACTGAAGAGCAATTAGTGGAATGGTTCTCTGAAAATAAGACCATAATAAATTAGAAATAAGTGGCAGGCCGAGGGCAAAGACAGAAGCAATAACAATGTAAATAACTAGCTTTTACTGTAAACAATCTATTGATATGAAACCAAGGAAGGGGAAGGAGAAGTGAAGTGTCCTGTCTGAGAGGATGGGATATAAAACATAATGGTAGTGAATTGGAACCGTGGTCAGGAGAAACAGGAGGGGAGTGAAAATTTTTTTTTTTAATAAATTTTACTAGGCTTTCTTTCTTTCATAATAATAATAATAGTAAATTATTTCATCATCATCGTTCAATGTCTGCTTTCCATGCTGGCATGGGCTGGATGGATTTATATTATTATTATTATAATTGCGAAGGCGATTAGAGAGTCAGGTTCACAATCATAAGGTTGTGAGTTTAATTCCTGGATTGGGTTGCATTTTGCGTTCTTGAGCAAGACACTTTATTTCATGTTGTTCTTGTTTGCCTCTCCCTTGGATAACATTGGTGGTGTGGAGAGGGGAGGCTGGTATGCATGGGCTACTGCTGGTCTTCCATAAACATATCTGCCTGAACTTGCGCCATGGAGGGGAACTTTCTAGGTGCAATCCCATAGTGATTCATGACCGAAGGGAGTTTTTACCCGATTATTATTATCATCATTATTAAGAAAACGGTGAGCTAGCAAAATCATTAGCATGCTGGGCAAAATAATTAGCAGCATTTCATCAGTCTTTATGCTCAGAGTTAAATTCTGCCAAGGTTGACTTTGCCTTTCATAAAGATGAAAGGGGCTGATAAAATAAGTACCAGTTGAGCACTGGGGTCAATGCAATTGACTTACTCCTCCCTGAAATTGCTGGCCTTGTACCAAAATTTGAAACCATCATTATTACTATTATTATTATTATTATTATTATTATTAAGGCGGCAAGCCGACAGGATTATTAGCATGCTAGGCATAGGAGTAGCTGTGTGGTAAGTAGCTTGCTTACGAACCACATGGTTCCGGGTTCAGTCCCACTGCGTGGCACCTTGAGCAAGTGTCTTCTACTATAGCCCCAGGCCGATCAAATCCTTGTGAGTGGATTTGGTACACGGAAACTGAAAAAAGCCCGTCGTATGTATGTATAAATATATATGTATGTGTGTATATGTTTGTGTGTCTGTGTTTGTCCCCCCCAAACATCGCTTGACAACTGATGCTGGTGTGTTTACGTCCCTGTAACTTAGCGGTTCAGCAAAAGAAACCAATAGAATAAGTACTAGGCTTCCAAAGAATAAGTCCTGGGGTCGATTTGCTCGACTAAAGGCAGTGCTCCAGCATGGCTACAGTCAAAGGACTGAAACAAGTAAAAGAGTATGCCAGGCAAAATGCTTAGTGGCACTATGTTTGTCCTTTTGTTTTCAGAGTTCAGATTCTGCCAAGGTCATCTTTGCCTTTCATCTTTTTGGCGGCAATAAAATAAGTACCAGTCTTTCCTCCC
>NC_069004.1:12030631-12036214 GCF_001194135.2 Octopus bimaculoides | reverse complement strand
TTTTCTTACTGGTTTATCAAGCGTTAAGATATTGAGTTTTCTAGAATTAATTTTCTTGTCAAAATATTTTTTAAACAGAGAATCCTGAAGCCAATGAAAGACCATTTCAAATGAGGTTCTGGGCAATGCTTAATGAGGCAGTACTTCACGACACATTACTATTAAGTGCTTAAACTATGTCATAAATTGTCATAAATTATCAGAGACTTTAACCAATACACAAGAACCACAGAATTAAGAAACTCTAAACCTGGATCTATTTATAGAACAGAAATCGCCAGAATCTTGTGTAAGCTTAAATCTTAAGTCCATTCTTCTCTGCATTAAACACCAACCATATCACTAATACTATAAGTGCTTAAACATTTAAAATAGATTTGGAAATATAAAATATAATGCCATACAATTGATTCCTTTTTGTCCAAAGCAGGTGAACCGCTAAAATTTGAATCCTCAGCGATGCAACTGCTTGATAGACAACAGATACAAGGGGGTGCTGAAAAGTTCCTGGCTTTAAGGCCTGATTGGAGGCCCAACCTTCCAGGTTCTTTTACAGGACTTACAAGAACTGAATGACCACTGCAATTAGTATGTGGATCTGAGAGGGGAATATGTTGAATAAAATTGAAGACTAGAATAACATAAGAGAGAGACTGTCTCTCTTATCAGCTTGCAGAGCCACCATCCGGTTTCTGTGACTGAAGAGGAGATAATCACGCTGAAACACTTGCATCTCACAGGTGGTGCTGTGAGCTGATTTTGGGGTATTTACAGTGAGAAATTTACTTCATGACAAAACACAATAAATGGCTCGTTTACGAAGTTTGAATGTGCCACTGGCATGTTTGAACTAGTAATAACATTGCAAAATCATAATTGACTGAGCCTTCTGTATTCTCTTTTACACAAAGCCAGGAACTTTTCACCACCTCCTCATATTTGGCTCAAGTCCTATCTGCGAGGGACTGTTTCTTCAAAGACAAGGCCCAACTTGAAACAGCAGAACTCATCTCTCTCTTGATGACAACCAAACATATTTTACAAATATCGTAACCTTGCATTACACAAACAAACTCCAGTGTATTTGACGGTTGCTTTAAGTGTGCAAACAACCATGCCAGACAAACAACAGCTCCCGATGTCTTCGAACTTTTATCGGCTTTCGTCACAACAGCAAATTATCTCACTCCCAGCCAAAACCATCACTTAGTCTCCACTTGTAAATAATCTTTGCATTCACTTGTCATAAATTATCAGAACCACAGAATTAAGAAACTCTAAACCTGGATCTATTTATAGAACAGAAATCGCCAGAATCTTGTGTAAGCTTAAATCTTAAATCCATTCTTTTCTGCATTAAACACCAACCATATCACTAATGTACTTTCCCTTCCCAAAACAACAGCAATCTATTTAAGTCTACTTTTAGTTAATTTGAGATCCTGTGCTGGTTTTATTTCACCTCAATAAACATGATTCTCCATATAAATCAATTTATTTTACCTCAATAAATCTGATGTTCCGTGTAACTCAATTGTACAGCGTTGTCGATATTTAAGACATTTGTACAGATTTTAAGATTTGCTTAACACAATTTTACTAAATTCCTATAATTATCTGGTGATATTTGTGTTGGGAATTGTCTCAGAGTTCATAATCAACCATTTATCCACAATCACCTTGGAAGTAAGTTACCTTGCAAATATGTATGCGCATGTGCATACATGTGTGTGTGTGCGTGTGCGTACATACACACACTTGTGTACTTTTCAACTGGTTTTCTTTTATCCCAATTTAACTTGTTTTATTTTTATTGTTTTGTTTTATTAGTGTAGTGGATGGATAAAGTCTCCAAAGTAGCAGATAAAATGCTTTGCAGTATTTCCTCAAACCTTTTGCGCTTTGAGTTCAAATCCTACCAAGATCAACTTTGCATTTCATCGTTCCAAGGTTGATAAAATAAAATATCAATCAAACACAGGGGCCAATTTAATCACCTACCCTCCACCCCTAAGCATCAGGCCCTATGGCTGTTTTGAAAGTATTAAATTGATTCTTCAGTCAAAAACTAGTCTCAGATGCTTGTACCATTCGATGTATGCAGGGTCAGTAATACACAGTAGATGTAGTACAGTGTACAGTACCCAGCATACTATACTGTACAGTGTATACATATAGCACAACATGTGAGCAATACTGTATGTATATAAGACACATATATTGTACAGTGTATAATACACTCTACATGTGTATAGAACACTGAGCATGAAGTTCTACATGTGTATGGTATACTGTGTATGTTTAATATTGTGTGTAGTGCATTGCCTGTGCAGTAACATGTATGTATAGCTCAATGTATGTGTATGGTTGTGTAGTATTGTGTGTGTATAATTGTGTAGTATTGTGTGTGTGTGTGTAATATTATGAGAGTATAGCATACTATGTGTATATTGTACACTATGTATACTATAGAGAAACAACAGAAACCTGAGTTATATGTGTGTGTATATAAAACAAGGTGTATATAGTATAGCATGTGTATATATAATACAAGGTGTATGTCTGTTGGATGAGCAATTAACAATCTA
The DNA here is from genome assembly GCF_001194135.2 of Octopus bimaculoides. NCBI lineage: Eukaryota > Metazoa > Mollusca > Cephalopoda > Octopoda > Octopodidae > Octopus > Octopus bimaculoides. The sequence continues at coordinate 12,033,626 of NC_069004.1, read as the reverse complement.
CAGAGAAACTTTAGCCCTGTAGCATTCAGGTTTCTTTGTCAAATGTATTGCATCTTATTTCCATTGTTTTGAATTAATCACGCATTATCTTGTCACATCAAGATTTCGATGGGGTATTTGTATATTTTTAGAATGATGTTGTAGGATTGGCATGAGAGGTTGGATCTGGTCAGTTTAAACATAAAACAGGTAGAATATTTGGGCTGGATATGGCCGGATTAAATGCTGAAGAATTAAATATAACCAACAGAGAAGACACGAGCTGTTGTGAAGTGAAATAACTTAGCAGTTTGGCAAATAGAAATTGATAGGATATGTAGGAGATTTTAAATGGGGATGATTTGATAACTTAAAATAAGGTGGTGCTCCAGCTTGGCTGTAGTCTAATGACTGATACAAGTAAAAGAAATAGATTTAAGATTTTAGACACAAACTGAAGCAAGGCTGGGGTCGAAGTGAGAGAATTCTAGTAGAATGGTTGGTGGAAAGAATCTTGGTAACAACAGCTGGTGGCTTTCAAGAATAAACAGAAGATTTATCTACAGAAATGGTTAAATGATACGATAAGGTAAGCTAGAAAGAGTAACGGGGTTTTAGTAGTTAGAAGAACTAATTAAAGGAATCAATTTCGGAGAGTGATGAGAACCACATAAAACCTGTATAGGGTCAGATAGAGAGAAGGGGTCATAATTGTAAAGGGTAAAGGTCATCTAAATTTAAAGGGAAAGGATTGTGTAGATTTAAAGGGAAGCTGTTGTGAGAGTCCATGTCAATTCTTCAGCTTATTAGTTGAAGCCAGCTTAGAATGCTCTCCAACACTGACCACCACCATAGTCAGAGGTGTTTTTAATGTTTTAATCAAGGTGATTCCAAGACTAATATTAGTCGGTTATCCAACACTGACCACCACCACTGTTAGAGTTGTCTTTAATGTTTTAATCAAGAGGTTGCTCCTATACTAATCTTAATGGTCTGTCCAACACTGACCACCACTGCTGTCAGAGTTGTTTTTAATGTTTTAATTATGAGAAAGAGGCAGTTCCTAGACTATCATTAATGGGCTGTCCAACACTGACCACCATTCATAGGGGCCGCATCCAAGGTTGTGTAATCAGCTAATGAAAGATTCACTATGATTTAAGCTCCCAATTCAAATTCATAATAATGGAATTGGATGCTGCCAGAGAGTCATGGGAATCCACAAAAGCAGCAGACAAAAAAAGTGGGGGATGATGAGGTAACAAAATTTAGTCTGGGTTTTGTTGCGTTGAAAGAAATAAAATTAAGATGCCTCACTTTAGAGGATGCTTATAAGGGCTCCGATGATGGAGGAACAAGAAAGGATGGTGGGGCAACAAAATTTAGTCCAGGTTTTGTTGCATGGAAATAAATAAATTTAGTATGTCTATCCATAGAGGATGTTTATAAGGGCTCTGGTCATGGAGGCAGAGTAGGTTTTGATGTACAGCATCTAGAGTGCAATGGGGACAGCATGTGTGTGGTGAGTGGAAGGTTAAGGAAGAGTGAACAGTGGCTATTGTAGAACATGGGAGACAGTGACAGAAGTGACAGCAAGTAGGTCACTAATTAGTACAGAAGGACAATTAACAGTCTACATTATGGAATTCACACAATATCCATTTGTACCATATCTTCAATGATATAGCTTTTCAGTCTCTTAAACAAATTGCATTTGCAAGGAAGAAAATATCATTTACTTAACAATTTGAGAGCTTACAACTAATAACATCACTATAAAATGACATCATCTCACTATTTGCCTCTCTCTCTCTCCTTTTTACTCATCTCTCTGTCTCTCTCTTCCCTTTCTTTCTCTGCCTCTCTCTGCCTGTCTCTCCCCTTTCTCTATGTTTCTTCTCCCTTTTTTTTTCTGTTTCTTCCCCCTTCTCCATTTCTTTCTCTCATTTAGTCCTAAACCTTACATAAATCTGTCCAGTCTTTTTACGACTCCTTTTCATTTAATCTTCTCAGTTTCCTGATTCCAGTAACATTAGACTCAGAAAACATGCCTATTAAGAAAGAACCATCATCTTCTGATGGCTCTCTGAAGTTGTCTTCTTCCTACTACCAGAACATCGAGCAACCATTCTATCATACTAATTTCACCAAAAAATAAACAAATCAAGTCTTTTTGTTGCCAAAGCAACAAACAGTTTCTACCAACTTTATCGATTTCTACAATCTACAATTTGTTGTTATTAAGTTTTCTCTGCCCCCCCCCCCCACCGGTCCCCCATCAAATACATTATCAAGTGTGTCAGAAGAGAGTCAAGAAATAAGCGACCAGATTTGTTGTCGTTCCCACTTGCCATATTTTTATCCAAAGGATCAACAACACTTTATTATACCTCAAGACGGTTCCTCACCTTACCATCTCGTTGCTGTTGTACAACTCCACACGACTAACACACAAGCTGTTCAACACACACACACACACACCTGCTTCTGTAAGTCTCAGTATTGCTCTAGCACAATGGTTCCTGACCATTTTTTACCTGTAGAACCTTTTGTTTCTTATTTTACTCAGATGGACCCTCAGAATCATTCGATGTTTAAAACAATCCTATTATATTTTCATACTCTTTACTCTCTTTTACTTGTTTCAGTCCTTTGACTGCGGCCATGCTGGAGCACCGCCGTTAGTCGAGAAAATCGACCCCAGGACTTTTCTTTGTAAGCCCAGTACTTATTCTATCGGTCTTTTTTTGCCGAACTGCTAAGTTACGGGGACGTAAACACACCAGCATCGGTTGTCAAGCGATGGTGGAGAGGACAAACACAGACACACAAACACACACACACACAGATATATATATATATATATATATACGACGGGCTTCTTTCAGTTTCCGTCTACCAAATCCACTCACAAGGCTTTGGTCGGCCCAAGGCTATAGTAGAAGACACTTGCCCAAGGTGCCACGCAGTGGGACTGAACCCGGAACCATGTGGTTGGTAAGCAAGCTACTTACTA
>NC_069004.1:12027430-12030232 GCF_001194135.2 Octopus bimaculoides | reverse complement strand
CTTTTGTTAAGCTTGGTACTTATTCTATAGGTTTCTTTTGCCAAACCACTAAGTTACAGAGATGCAAACACACCAATACCAGCTGTCAAGTGGTGGTGGGGACAAACACACAGATACAGATGGATATATATAATCCTGAAAAAGAAAAAGAAAAAAAAATATATATATATATATATATATATATATATATGACCCCCTTTGGTCATGAATGACCATGGGATTGCACCTAGAAAGTTACCCTCCCAGGCACAAATCCAGGCAAGGTTGTTTATGGAAGACCAGCAGTCACCCATGCATACCAGCCTCCACTCTCCATGCCACCGGTGTTATCCAAGGGAAAGGCTGATACAGTTTGGCACCTGTGATGCCGCAACTCATTTCTACAGCTGAGTTAATTGTAGCAACGTGAAATAAAGTGTCTTGCTCATGAACACAATACGCACCCCGGTCTAGGAATCAAACTCACAACATCACGATTGTAAGCTCGATGCTCTAACCACTGAGCCATGCACCTTCACATATATATGTATGTATGTATGTATGTATGTATGTATGTATGTATTAATTTAATCACACAGCTTAATGGAAAACTTGATATACCCCTGCTTGGAATTTGGTGGCACTGGGTCTGGTAGTGTACCCAAAACAAAAACCACCACATGCCACTGGACTATGTATCTTTCCTTGGATTATTGTTTCTAGTAGCAGGTCACACATCAACAGTAGTGTTCTCCATCGTTGAGTGGTTGGCACTAAAATTGATTGGTGGTGAATGCAGAACTTACACAAGACAATTTATAGATTTCAAAACAATTTAATTACAATATTGTGTGGAAATTGATTTAATTAGCAAGCATAATGTTTCTCACCATTTTTTCTTAATGAACACAATAAACACACCGAAGTAGCTAAAAGAGGCAGAATTTGGTAAGAATTTGCCAGATGGAAGTAGCAAAAAATACTACAAAAGGAAAAGGACAAGTTATGAAATTTTAAGGATATACTTGAAACTTAATTATAATTAATTAATACAGAAATAAAACACAAAGTAACTGGCATACATTATGTCCTGCTTAACAGATATATTGACTGGAATTATCAGCATTTTCATTATCGTTAGTAGTAGAAGTAGTAGTAGTAGTAGTAGTTTAATTATAGTTACTTAAGGTGAAGTTGTTCACAGAAGAAGAATTCATTACAGCCCTATAATTAGTAGCTTATTTGATAGAAGCCAAAGTAAAATGGATGAGAACAGTTCAACCAGAGAGAGTGGGCAGAAACTGAAGAGTGAGCAGGGAGAGAGAGAGAGTGACAGGATTGTAGTAGACATGTTGCAGTGAAACGTGACTGCTGCCACATGTAGGGGAGATGTGACAGTGAACACACAGCCACATGTAGCAGAGATATTACAGCAAAGCACGTGACTAAGGCCACATGTCAACACTCCCACACAAAATCATTTTTCTCATCAGATGAAAGATAAAAAAAAAAAAAAGAAAAATTGTAGCTATGAATAGGCTAATGTTATCGCTGAAAAGTGCAGCACATAGCTGCAGTACACACACACACACACTACACACATTTTTTTTTCTCTCCTTGTTTCTTTCTGAGTTCCTTTCTGTGGAAGAGCGTAGGCTCGAAACGTTAAAGACTTTTTCAATTCCTGAGGGTTATACTAATGCATCTGTTTGTTGTCTACACCACCTGTCTTCGTCTTTTGTTTTTTTTGTGAATTCTCCCTATATATATATATATATATATATATATCTCCAAATATGAATGAGAAGCAGCCTAAGGGATATAAACAATATCAAACCTACATACACAAGGTTTGTGTTTTGTCAGTTTGTGGGCAGGCTGTGATTGTAGGCGTAAGAGAATATATTCTCATGGAGTAACACCTGGAAGTTATAGATCAACGAGATAACTCACATCAGGTCTTGTACAGAAGCAACAGACATTAATGTTTTGTCAGCTTCCCAACTTGTCAATACAACATACCTGAAATGAGGCCAGAAGCAAGCTAAATCTATGACTATATGCAAAATGGTGTGAGAACCATTTGCTGGTATGTCCCAACATTTTATACCATAGAAAAGATGCAAATATGAATGAGAAGCAGCCCGAAGGATATTAACAATATCAAACACATATATTCAAGGTATGTGTTTTGTCAGTTCGTGGGCAGGCTGTGATTGTAGGCGTAAGAGAATATATTCACATGAATTTGCAGAAGTCATAGATAAGCGAGATATCTCGCTTCAGGTCTCGTTACAGGAGCAGTAGACATTAATGCTTCGTTATATGTATGTGTAAGTGTGTGTGTATGAGTGTATATATATATTATATATATATTAAGAAGGTAAGAAAATATAGAGATAATTAATAATTATTTATTAATTAAAAAATTAGATGTCATCTCTGGCAGCTGTTTCGATTCCAGACTTTTAGAAATTAATTACCATAATTAAAATCATTTAAAAGTCGAATCTCATCAGAGTTGGCTAAAATATACAATTAGGTGTTCATATTTCTGCACGTTGAGTATACAGCTTCACATTGTTAAATGATAAAATTTATATATAAAAAAATGGTATGAACCTTACAAAGGGGAGGAAGGTAGTATATTTATTGGAATTATAATAAAAGTAAGAATAGAACAAAATATCCTTCAAGGGTGTTAAATAATATATATATATATATATATTTATATATATATACATATACATATACATATATGGCAGTTTTGACTTTAAGAGTCCCCCATAGTGTGAGTCATTTATGTATAGTAATGCCCTTAAT
>NC_069004.1:12018807-12026851 GCF_001194135.2 Octopus bimaculoides | reverse complement strand
AACATAAGGATACAGGAAATGTGTCAAGGCCGACAGGAAGCGGTGCAGCTTCCTAGGTCTAACCAACAGTAGTATTATTCCCTTCATGGGACTGTCACATTAAGTTGACAGCATACAACTACTTCATCTTCATCATCATTTAACGTCTCACTTCCGTGCTGGTATGGGTTGGACGGTTTGACAGGAGCTGGCCAGGTAGGGGCCTGCGCCATGCTTCTGTGTCTGTTTTGTCATGGGTTTTACAGCTGGATGTTCTTCCTAACACTCCTCAGTTCACAGGGAGATTCAATATAACACAGAATGTGACAAGGCCAAACCTTTGAAATACAAGTACAACTCATTTTTGTCAGCTGAGTGGACTGGAGCAATGTAAAAGAAAAGTGTCTTGCTCAAGAACATAACATGTCGCTGGGAATCAAACTTAAAATCTTATGATTGCGAGCCAAATTCCCCAACCACTAAGCCACACGCTTTCACACTACTGACATGTTAATGCAAATACATTGCGAAAAGACAAATTAACTGCAGTATACATCCTAAGGTATCTGGATGTACCATGTTTAAAAACTACCCCCAAAAAACTGCTGATATATATTTCCAATAGCACAAACTATGCACAATCATAAGGGTTTGATGTAAGGACTATATTACCAATGGAAAGGTTCTGCTCTGGGTCAGACTGCCCAGCATTGAGGCTAACATGTCACAACATCACCTCTCCCGGCTGGGACACATCATATGCATGCCCCAAACACACCTCCCTATCAAGTCCTCTTTGCAGAGTTGGCCTCAGGCACCACACCATGCAAAGCCCCCAAATTCTGTTTCCGAGACCAGCCGAAGGCCACTCTCCTCCGATGTTCCATTGGGCCAAATACTTGGGAGACAATCGCCAAGGACCGCCCAAAGTGGCAACATGTCATCATTGAGGGAAGGACCCAGATGGAAAATGATAGACGGCAAGATGCAGAGATCAAACATCAAAGACACAAAGGAGCGACTTGCACTTCCTCATCCCTCATCAATCCGTCCCTGCGATAAATCCCACAGCTCTATACTGCCCCTGGCCTGAATAGCCACCTCAGCCACAAGCACCCTTCGCACCCTTCAGGATGTAAAAGGCTCAATCACTAATTATAGATTAATTACTCAGATAAGAGTTGATGCTGTTTGTTGCTAACATCCAGATATTATCTCAGGATGTGTATCGGAGTTTATTTGTTTTTTTTGTGTTGCTTTTGCATTAAGTAGGATACATCACAGACGGCATAAATAAACATATTTTCATAAGAATATGTAACAGATTGATGGTGAAGTAGAATTGGTCAAGTGAAGAACTGGAAACGCATTGGTCTATAAGAATAAAGGGGTAGAGAAGTAGAGTAGCATTGGGTTTTTATTTCTGAAGGAGAATGGGGGAGAGATAGGAGAAATGGTGATGGGGTAGAGGGAGGAGGGAGGGAGAGGAGGGGAAGAGGAATGGTGAAAAGGGAGAGGGAAGAGGAATGGTGAGAAGGGAGAGGAATGAGGAATGGTGAGAAGGGAGAGGGAAGAGGAATGGTGAGAAGGGAGAGGGAAGAGGAATAGTGAGAAGGGAGAGGGAAGAGGAATGGTGAGAAGGGAGAGGAAGGAGAAATGGTGAGGGAGAAGAAAATTGTTGGGGGAGGAGGAATGATGAGGGGCAGAGGGAGAGTGTGCATGTTTGAGAGGGGGACATGCTTAAAGATTAGTGCATATACTGAAAAACACAAATACACACATGCTTATGTGTACACTGACACACACACACACACACACATTCACCTTCTTTCATGCATGCACGTACATACACACACACATTCACTTTCTCTCATGCACGTGCACACACAACACACAAAAATATTCCAGGTATTTCAAGAGAAATTAAAAAAAAAAAACTTAACGAAAACAACAAATAAACCAGAGGAGGAAATAAAAAATCATGATCGAATGGGGTGGGTGGAGTTGATGTATCTAAGGAAACAACAAGTCGTTTCAGGTTAACAAGTTAATTCAGGTGAAACAATGAGTAGATACTTAATGGAATATATATCGCTTTTAACTCAATTTCATGAAAACAAATTTAACAAAGATACTATCAAGCCAAGAAAATTGATATTTTGATAGAAACTAAACATTTCAGTGGTGGAACAAAATGGTAATGAAATCTTGTGTAGATTATTCCATTCTGACTTGGATTCAACCCTGATTTGTTAAAATGTCTTAATTTCTTTACATCTTTTGGTTTGTATACTTTTTTCTTTCTTTATTTTTATTTAAAAAAATTTTTTTTGGATTTTCTCAAAAGTTAGTAATTGAATATATATATAAAAAAAAAAAATAGAGAAAATTTATCCCACCAGTTGAAATAAATATAATTACCACTGCAGGAAAACTGGATACTTACCTGAAATAAGAATTAAAACAAATTACATCAGTGAATGTTTAAAAAGATGAAATAAAAATTGGAAAAAAAAACATTCAAACTTAAATAACATTAATCAGCTGACTTTTTAACGAAGATAAGATGAATGAAATAAAGAAACAAATCTACATCATCATCAATATTGTTTTATTTAAAAAAATGTTTTCTTAGACTTGGGTATTTCGGAGAAAAAGCAGTCAATTATTTATTGATCCTCAGTATATTACTAGCATTTTATTTTATCAACTCCAGGAAAACGAAAGGTGAAGTTGAGAAAAGGTTTAAGTACAAAACTAAATGAAAAAATATATATGTTTAATCTCTGAAGATAAGGTCAGGAGTCACTGTAAAGTTATGTCAAACAGCTGCTTTCACATGTAGAACAGATCCAGCAAATGGCCAACTCCATTATGAAGATCACCCTATCATTGTCCTTTGGTTGGAAAAAGCAGGCAATTTTCCTGTGTCTGGTAGCTGTGGGGAAAGAGAGTGTGCAATGGGTGAGACTGAAAAGACAGGCACATTACTCTTCAGCCAAGTCCTCATCAACTTTTTAAAATTCTATCTGAAAAGAAAGGTGAGGGTTGACAGGAAGGTGCTGTCATCCATTAAATCTATTCAAAGGTGGGTGAATGTGAGGATGGTTTGTGTAAGTGGGCCTACTCTAAGTTGGTGCCTAAAGGCTGAGAAATAAGGAGGAGAGAGGAGCACTTGCCATGGTACTTCTTATGAGTAGGGTGGCTCAGGATCTGTGGGGGTTCTTTGGTTACCCCTGGGTGGTGGTTTTCTTCCCTAACGAGGAATTTGTTAATTGTTAGGTGTGGTTGTGTGGTAAGAAGCTTGCTTCCCAACCACATGGTTCTGGTTCAGTCCCACTGCATGGCACCTTGGGCAAGTATCTCCTACTATAGCCTAAGTTTGACCAAACCTTTGAGTGGTTTTGGTAGATGGAAACAGAAAGAAGCCCATTGTATAAATATATATATATATATATGCCATTATTCAGTTTTATTTTAAGATTTCTTGCCAATAGAGAAAGAGTCAGTTTCTAACCTAGATCCAAGACTCCTTCACTGGAATTTCAACATCAACAACAAGGTATGTATGTATGTCTTTATGCCTGTGTTTGTCCCACCACCACCACCACCACTTGACAACCAGTGTTGGTGTGTTTACATCCCTGTAACTTAGCAGTTCAGTAAAAGAGACTGATAGAATAAGTACCGGGCTTAAAAATACAAAAATAAGTGCTAGAAATGCTTCAAGGCAGTGCCCCAGCATGGTCGCAGTCAAATGACTGAAACAAGTAAAAGATAAAAGATATCAATCATTTAAATGTCCCCAGTATTATTTGTATTATTATAAATATTCTTCTTGGCCTTTGTGGCCGATAAAGAAAGAATTATTACACTGTTTTGTCCAATATCTCATTTCACCATTTCAACAGGAAGCTTGGATTTTATATTTATCTTCAGCATTCTTCTTTCATTTTAGTTTTATTTTAATGGAATATATTTTTATTCCAATGTTCCAAATTCACTTTTGAACCAAATCAATTCATGCCAGGAATCACTAATTGTAGAAATTAGGGATTTAATTACATCAAGTTCACTGACCAGAATATAATGAACGCCACTAATTTTAGACATAACACTAGTTTGGTAAAGTTGTATTTAGAAAGTAGTTCATGGAATTGGTTCAATCAATTCAACATTGTTGGTTATTTTATTGTTTTACTCTGGACAAAAGAGAACATTTGATAGGGTTTTTTTTGTTTTGTTTTTTTGTTTGCCTAGAATTTAATCAGATTCACAGTAATTGCCATTGTGAATCAATCGAATATTGGACTACAATATGAAACTGAATTATTCTTAACAAGAATATTTTAGTAACCAAAATGGAAGTTTCAACTAGTGAAAAACAGGAAGAAGAAAAAAAAAATAAATAAAATAAGGAAGTCCTGATGAGTTCTTTATCTATGATGTCTTTTACTCAGAATAACAAATGGCAAAGTGTTTTCATCAATATTTTAAAGTAGAGAAGCTTCAAGTATCAGATATCAAATATGATACTAGTGGTGGTACATAGCAGTCGTACAGACTCATCTAAAATGACTATCAAATTGTTATCAAACACTACAACAGGAAATCCAGCCATGAATTTATTTTGATCAAGAATTAGATAATGAACCAAGAATTCCCCTTACCAATATCTTATCTCTATTAGTGAATATGCCAAAAACTCTAATAATGAACAACAACCGATGTACACATTCGAAAGAGATTCTAAAACTCCAAGAAACTAGACAGATCTGGAGTTTGAAATGTTGGAATTTCTTGCACAAAAACACTATTATGGACCTCAGTATGAGATAATTTTTACAGATTAACATAAAAAAAAAAGAACAGCGAAAAGAAAAGAGAGAGCATTGCAACTTCTGCCTATTTTGTGTTCTCTCGTGTCGACTCCTTTTATATAACTTAGCACATGTTATATTAAACGGATAAACTTTTTAACAGATTACGTTTGAAAATCTCTCAAATAGCGAAAACTTAAAATTAATTATTATAACATTTATCAGGACTTAGTTTACCATTTTCTATCTGAATATATTCTCATTCATACAATTCCCTTCTTTGGTTTCTTGAGAAAACCCCAAGCGTCACAAAGACAGCTAAGTCACTTCTTATTCGGTTCCCACGCTCTTGAGATAAAAGGGAAACTATATTTGGAGGTTTTACAAAGAAACAGAAACTTATACGAACATGAAATTTAGAAAATTGAAATCTTATCAACCATTATCAAAATTTATATTTTGGCAAAAACTGAATATATAAGACACCATACGTCTTAAATAAATAAATAAGGTCACCATTATCGAAATTTATTTTTTAGCAAAAACTGAATATATTAGATATCATAGGGCTAAATATATGGCTGAGGTCACCAGTGACAGGATGAGTTTGTCATCTTGTAATAACTTCAATCTGTTACCAGATTTTCCAGCCTATGAAGGTTAAAGGTACTGCTCACTCCCACCATATCTGAGTAGCCCTTGTGAATAAATAAACTAAACAATCAAGAAATTGTCTTTATATTCACAGGAGTATGGAAGAATGTTTGCAAGAGTTCAACAAGATCTTCACATGCTTCTTCAACATCACCATCATCATCATTGTTTAATGTCCGCTTTCCATGCTAGCATGGGTTGGAAGATTTGACTGAGGACTGCCGAACCAGATGGCTGCACCAAGCTCCAATCTGATCTGGCAGAGTGTCTACAGCTGGATGCCCTTCCAAACGCCAACCACTCCGAGAGTTTACACACAAAATCATAACAACAACAACACACACACACACACCTAATGTTTTGTCCTGTGCTCTCCATAATGTTTTTCTTGATGTAACCCTTTATGCTCAATAAAGAAATCATTATTATTACTATTAACCCTTTCACAACAACCCGGCTGAAACTGCCTCTGGCTCTGTACTACAAATGTCTTGTTTCCATAAGTTTTGAATTAAAATCTCCCACCAAACCTTAATCACAATTTATGTATGTTCCTAACACCAGCTTAATGATAACCAAGTTATTTTACTAAATTCTTTGTTATATTTAAAATTAATTGAAAGAAACACAGAGCATCTCAAAATAAATATACTAACAAAAGTGTTAAGGCAGTGAGCTTTATAGATTCTTTAGCATAGCAGACAAAATGCTGTCTTCACATTCCGAGTTCAAATGCTACCAAGGCTGACTTTTCCTTTCATCTTTTCAGGGGTTAATAAAATAAAGGACCAGTTAAGCACTGAGGTTGATATAATCAACTTCTCCCTTCCCCAAAATTTCAGGGCTTGTATCTACAGTAGAAAGGATTATTATAATAATAATAATTATTATTATTATTATTATTATTCCACCAGAGTCATTAAATAAATACCAGTTGAGTATTGGGGGTTGGGGTGACATAATCAACTAGACCCTTCCCAAAAACTCCAGACCTTGTCCCTATATCAGAAAAGATTATTATCATTATTATTATTATTATTAATAATAATCAAGCGGCAAGCCCATCGCTGTGTTCTGAGTTCAAATTTGGCCAAGGTCGACTTTGTTTTTCATCCTTTAAGGGTCAATTAAATAAGTACCAGTTATGCACTGGGGTTGATGTAATCAACCTAATCCCTTCCCCAAATTTCAGGCCTTGTGTTTGTAGCAGAAAGGTCTATTATTATTATTAATGGATATAAGATATTAGAATGAAATTATATTAGTATTTACCACTGCAGCCGCAATAAAGAAACCATTATTATTGTCATTAATATTATTGTTATTATTATTTTCATTATTATGCAAAGATAAAATTCAGAATTAAACCATATCATTATATAAAATTTCTTTGTTCCATATTTTGGTAAATATAAACAGACTTAACCTGCCTCACCCTCCATACACCCTGCCCGTCTCCTATAACCATGGATATACAGTTTTCTTCTACAAAGGAACTGTTGTTTGGCAATGGTGAATTCTGACCAGCATCTATATTCTCAGAACATAGATTTATCTGAAAATATTATTCCCATGCTGTGTAAAACTGCCTAAAGCACCATTCCTGTCAAACTCTATGACTCATCTCACCATTTAAAATATTTTTTTTTTATTTAGAAGTGACAACTTTTCTGACTCTCAACAACTTCTCACTGATAGAAAGTTGGACTGTGGGGAGGTGTGCATGTGTGGGAGGATGAACACTGACACACACACACACACACACACACACACAGACACTTTTTCACACATGTACGCACATGGACACACCCATCCTCTTTCTCACGCACACATCTCTTTCTGCGTTTCTCTTATACACACTCTCTCTCTCTCTCTCTCACACACACACACACACACACACGCAATAACAATCACACACAAGCCAACTATCTGTCTCAATGGCAATGATTCACTCCCTACTTCTATACCACACCCAACAGACTATGTCCACTCTTTGTCTCTTTTTACTGCTACAACACCTGCTTCTGCTCCTATGAACTTCTACCCCACCATACCTACCTTCACTGATAGAAGATCAGATCTGCGTCAGTTCCTCCAGTGTGACCCAGAAAAAAAAAAATTCTTTTCTACTCTAGGCACAAGGCCTGAAATTTTTGGGGAGGTAGGGCAGTCAATTAGATCGACCCCAGTATGCAACTAATACTTAATTTATAGACCCCGAAAGGATGAAAGGCAAAGTCAACCTTGATGGAATTTGAACGCAGAACGTAAAGACAGATGAAATACCACTAAGCATTTTGCCCAGTGTGCTAATGATCCTGCCAGCTCACTGCCTTCAGAAAACAAAATATTGGTCAAAAGCATTGAGAAATTAAGCCGAGAGTTACGAATAACTGCATCTGTCTCTTGTTAAGTCGATAAATAGCTCTCAACTCCTGAATCAGCTTTTAAGATAAATACTATGAAATACAAAAAAAAATCCAATTATATATATATATATATATATATATATGTATGTATGTAGTTATTTAGTAACTGGTTGGTTAAATGGATTTAATTTCACAAAGTAACTTAAATCGGTCCAAGTTATT
>NC_069004.1:12017726-12018600 GCF_001194135.2 Octopus bimaculoides | reverse complement strand
CTTCAAAAGTGACTTTATTATTTCTTCATTTTATTTTTTACTTTTTAGCAGAAATGAAAAAGTAATTAAATTATCAAGCAGAAAAAAAAATAATTACCAATGTCTAAAATATTGTTAAAAAAGTGAAAAGAAATGTAATCTTGCTAAAAGGATCAAAGCAGATTAAAATGTTAACAGTGGAACACTTGGTACGTGTGAGAGTGAGTGTTTGTGTTGATAGAAGACACTTCAAAAGTCTTATCATATATAAACAAAGAAAAGAAAAAAGACATACTGTCATTACAATTAACATAGGTCAGTAGGAAGAGATTAATTAATAAATTTTATTCAGTAATTTAATACTGAAATATTTAAGTGGTATCAGAGGTGAAATTAATTCTACTCTTTCTGCAATCTGCATTTAAAGTTTAGAAATTCTACAATAAAGACTGTCATTTATTCATTCATACATGAGAAGTTTACCTGTAACAGCAGCAATATCAAAATATAAAAAATACTAGCAACTAACAACACAAACTGGGAGAGGATCTCCCATGGTAGTGTCACCCTCATCAGGTCCAGAGCTGAAGTATTTTCTAGTCCTAAAATGAATCTTGGCATGTCTTAAGGTTTGAGAATGTACACACACACACACACACACACACACACATGTGTGTGTGCAGGTGTACCTGTGTGTGTGCAGGTGTACATGTGTGTGTGCAGGTGTACATGTGTGTGTGCATGTGTACATATGTGTGTGCGTGTGTACATGTGTTTGAGTGTGTACATATGTGTGTGCGTGTGTACATGTGTGTGAGTGTGTACATGTGTGTGTGTGCATGTGTACATATGTATATATATATATATATATATATATATATATATATATATATAT
>NC_069004.1:12013345-12017414 GCF_001194135.2 Octopus bimaculoides | reverse complement strand
TGCACAACACCTTTATATTGTTGGAAGTGGTGTCAGTTCCAATGTCAAATAACTGTACACTTCCTAGACATGTGTTATACAACTTGTCAGCTTTGGTATGGAGGATAGAGTTGGGGGTTAGAGATTAGGTCAGAGAGAGAGAGAGAGAGAGAGAGGAGGTGGTTTGTTGGAAAGAGGTATGAAATTAGGGAGATGGGAAAGAGAGAGTGAAATAACAAAAAAAAAAGAGAAACAGTATGAAAAATATTAGGAAAGAAAGTGAAAGTGAATGAGAGAGAAAGAGTGTGTAGAGAGAGAAGGGAAAGAGTGTGTAGAGAGAGAAGGGACAGAGTGTAGAGAGAGGGGGAGAGAGAAAGAGAGAGAGAATGATAGACATAAAAATAATTGACTTTGTGACACAAAATTATTTTATATTTGAAAAATGTCCAAATTCCTGGGCTTTTTTTTGGTCATTTTCTTTTTATTCTTCTGCTTTGAAATATCTTTATCAAGTTTGATTTACAATTTAAATTACTAAATTTGACTTCTGGCCTGTTGTTATTTCATTTACTTTTCTGTCTTTGAGAACAGACACACATATTTCATGTTTTCTATCTGATTTGTCAGTCTTTGAACTCTTTCTTTTTATTCCTTATATTTCCAGAATATAACCCCAAGATGGAGCAGCAAGAACACAGTACAACCATTCACCAATAAACATGATATTTTGGCTTTAGAACCCTTTAACATTAAGATTACTCTGTCAATACTTTTGAATTAATCCTGCATTATTAATTGTTAATTAATAGAACGACATTGTAGGATAGGTGTGGGAAGCTAGATGTGGCCAGTTTGAATATAAAACAGGTAGAATATTTTGGCTGGATATGGCCACTTTAAATGCTAAAGGTTTCAAGCCACCCAAAACTATTTTTGGTCCTACGAGACAAACTTTTTGTTTTAACCCTTAAGCATTCAGATTATTCGATCAAATGTAACACTTATTTATTCACATTGTTTTGAATTTATCCTGCACTATATTGTAGTCTTGAGATGTGGCTGTATATTTTTTAGACTAACAATGAAGAACAGGTGTGAGAGGCAGGATCTGGCCAGTTTGAACATTAAACAGGTAGAGTATTTTAGCCAGATATTGCGAGTTTAAATTTTAAAAGGTCAAAGTGATCTAAAATAAAATCTACCATAGATCAGGTAAGGTGTGGGGACATGCACCATTGCAATCTGTCAGTATATTCTCAGGTCCTTGTGGCTGACCTATTGAGCAGTGTCCCAGTCAGTCCTCCTCACTGTGAGATATCTCCTCAGCTGTCGTCACCATGTGGTATGTGGTCAATCAATACGAGCTGTCAACCCAGCTGGATAATCAGTGAAGAGAACACAGTAAGCAGGGTCTAACTTAGAAAAAAGAACATGGCCAGTTTGAGCTGGTACTCCTGAATCATACAAGTAACCAGGTGCATCCGAGTTTCTGTGAAACATCCTGATACCAAAGAAGCTCAGGCAGCTCCTAAGGGCTCTGGACAGTGTCCAAGTCTCACAACTATAAAGTAGGACAGTGTATGTGGAGGTGAATGAGTGGGGTTGTTTGGGTGAGTGGGTGCGAGCTGAGCAAGCATGCATACTGTTGGTTAGTTTATGTCCTCATAATTTAGCAGTTCAGCAAAAGAGACCAATAGAATAAAGGATCACTCCGTTGGTTAAGACGATGAGGGTCCCAGCTGATACGATCAATGGAATAGCTTGCTCGTGAAATTAACGTGAATGTGATTGAGCAATCCACAGACACGTGTACCCCTAATGTAGTTCTCAGGGAGACTTAGCGTGACACATAGCGTGACAAGGCCGGCCCTTCGAAATACAGGTACAACTAATTTTTGCCAGGTGAGTGGACTGGAGCAACGTGAAATAAAGTGTCTTGCTCAAGGACACAACGCGTCGCCGGGAATCGAACTCACAACCTTACGATCGTGAGCCGAATGCCCTAACCACTAAGCCACATGCCTTCACCCAATAGAATAAGTACCGGATGAAACCCTTCAAAGCATTGTTCTAGCAAAGACTGCAGTCCAATGAGTGAAACAAGTAAAAGATAGAAAATAAGTCCACTATTCTTTGTGCCAGTCTTACAGAAACTGAACTGAGTTCTCACTAAAGTAAGAAGTCCACAGATGTCTTGGGAATGAGATTAAGTTAGTGCCATAAATTGAATCAGTTCCGCCAGGAATGAACCAAGAATCAGAAGAAAATGAAGAGACATCTTGTTGTTTCATAATGTTTGTCTGAACAGAAACTGAAATTCCTTGAGAACAGCAAAACATGTTATAAAAAATTGAATTAGCCTCAGAAGAAATCTACTTGTCTCTCAAAATGTCCACAATCTAAAGAACACAATGTGTGCCAATCTAAGTTAAACACAGCTAAGGTAACTTTCAAAGGAAGAACATCAGAGTCAAAATGTTTGTAATAAAATCACTCCACGATACGCATTGATAGAGAAGGGAGATTGATGTCAAGTTACCGATCTTAACATGCAGAGTGTAAAAGCAGCACCATGATAAGAAGAGATTTCTCAGAGAGGAATCTATAGATACTTATCTCTCATGGTAATAGCAGCAATTGCTTAGAATATAAAACATTTTCTGATAAGATTAGATTCTGGCGGATGATGACGACGACGATGCTGCGGGATTTCTGTTGTAGCACACATCAGATGCAGAAGCTTTTAGCACATAGGAATAATTTGGTTCTGCTTAAAGGGGGAAACAGAATTTTCTCTACATACACAAAAACACAACTTCAGGTTGACACAGAAGAGGAATAAACAAATAAATAAATAAATAAATATTTTCTTTTAAACCAAATACCTGCCAAAAATGCATTATGCAAATTTGTCTGTCCAATATACTTTCAGCCTTTAGTAATAACATATTTATAAGCAGTGTGTCTATGGACAGTTAAAGACAGTACTTAGCCAGTGATGATATCCCAGCACATGATTGAAACCAGTCCAGCTGATCCCTCTTTTTCTGTCCACAAAGCTATTGTATATATACAAACAAGCTGTTAATATATATATATATATATATATATATATATATATTCTTTACCATTCACCCACACCCCTATTTCTAACTGCCCTTCACTCTCTAACTCCTCACCACCACTACACACCCACTCTGGCACCCATTACTCAACCCAGCCTTTCTGATACTCTGTGCCTTCTTGTACTCTGAGTATATGCTCTGGCACCTTGTCACCACCATCTTCATCTCTCCTTCCAGTTCCATCCCACCATTTCCACCCATCTTATCATCCTTAGAACCTCAAAATTCCACATGAAACTTACTTCTCTTTCAACTATTCTCCTTCTCAGTTGATGGTTCTTTGGTCTTGTCAGGTAAAAGGTGACCTCATTAGTGCTGGTGCTACATTAAAAGTACCCACTATGCTCTGTAAAGTGGTTGGGGGTTAGGAAAGGCATCTAACTACAACAAGGGTGCCAAAAAAGAGACACTGGAACCAGATGTGGTCAGCTAACCTGTCAGATCCTGTCAAACCATCTGACCCATACCAATGTTGAAAGAGAATGTAAAAGGGTAATGAAAATATACAGACACTGACAAGTAACATTCATTTATATTCATTAAGGAGACACATTTATACCCCGCAAGGTATGTTGCAATTAGTCGTAGCAAGGTGTTTTTCACCAAAAGTGTGCAACAAATATTTGGAAATTTATGAATTATTTGGGGCTATAACACAAGTCTACAGAATGAAATAAAAGATGGGGGGGGAGGGAGAGTGTAGAGGATAGAGAAGAAGGAAGAGGTAACCTCTGACACAATATAAAGGAAGTGTATGTGATCTTACAGTGTATATACACACATGCATTGGCGTGTGTGTGTATGTATATATATATATATATATATACTACACTCTCTGAGTGGTTGGCGTTAGGAAGGGCATCCAGCTTTAGAAACTCTGCCAAATTTAGATTGGAGCCTGGTGTTGCCATCCGGTTTCACCAGTCCTCAGTCAAATCGTCCAACCCATGCTAGCATGGAAAGCG
>NC_069004.1:12010565-12012069 GCF_001194135.2 Octopus bimaculoides | reverse complement strand
TATATATTTTACTGTTTGTGTGTGTTTTCTCTTTTTTTTTTTTCTTTTTTTCTCTTCTTAATTCCAAGACTGATAAGAAACATGACAAATTCACAGCTGATAAACTTTCCAAGAGCAAAGTCATCAAAGTAGTGAACCAACAAGCTTTAATTAATTTTAAATGACACCTTTATACGATGTGAATAACCATTTAGATGATTAACTCTGGTTAACACAGACAGGGGAGATAACTCTCGAATTCTAATAATTCGAATGAATTCAATATAGAATGCAGTTGGGAGTGGGGGGAGTCCGATTTACAGTAAGTGGGGACTACTCCAGCTGAGTGAACTGTAGCAACATGAAATAAAGGGTCTTGCTCAAGTACACAACACAGCTCAGTCAGGGAATTGAACTCACTACTTCATGATTGTGAGCTCGACACTCTAACCACTGAGCTATGCGCCTTCACTGTCTTATATAAACCCAAAATATATTTGATAGAATAAACTGCCGTCCAATAGAAAACAGAAGACATTCATGGTAAAAGGGGGTTCTAATTAATATCATCAATATGGTGTGAAGATGTTTAATGAAAAGTCAAATTGAGACTTTGGGGAAAATTTTCCGAGATGATTGCTTTCAAAGTTGTATATTAATTATTTTGCGAAAAGTGTGTGCGGCTGTGTATCATTCTGGGGTTTTAATTAGCTTTCCAGCTCACTTTGTAAGATTATCACGTACTTCCTGCCTTGCACATGCTACAACCGTGCTTGGTAACGTTACTGCCTGTTATTGCTTGCTGCAGGTAATGCCTATCTAAGACATCAGATTGACAAGTTAGTTAAGGAGCATCCTGTTTCCAACAGGAACCACAACCACATCTAGCTTTTATCTAACACCAATACAAATCAAAGATGTTATGCTTCATAAACGACTACTTCCAAGTTCTACTGAAAGAATCCAACAGACAACTTAGATCAAAATTATTTGCGATATAAAATGTTGCACCCAATTACCAAAATTAATTGCAATGGGAAGGGGTCGAGGTATATTCTACATGGAACAAGGTTTTCAGGGAACCAAACAAAACAGTTTCTAAACTAAGTGGAATCATATATTTAGTTAGTTTTACAGAAGGAGAAAGCCTTGAAAGCGCAGTGAAGCATATCTCCTTTAGATACTTAATTTGGTTAAACATTAGACATTCACAGATTTCAAGCATGAAATTACACCTAATTTTTGTGATGGAATGCACTACATAAACCTTTTCTTAACATCTAAACCTGTCTTCTATTTTCTTTGTTATTATTCAGTTTTTTTGCTGCCATTCATGCGCCCTGCCGCCATTCAAGCGCCCTGCCGGCGTTTAAGCGCCCTACCGGCATTCAAGCACCGTCCTGACGTCCAAGCACCCTGCCGACGTTCAAGAGACTTGCCGGCATTCAAGCGCCCTACTGGCATTCAAGCACCACCCTGAAGTCCAAGCGCCCTGCTGGTGTTCAGGCACCCTGCCGGCGGTCAA
>NC_069004.1:12007011-12010555 GCF_001194135.2 Octopus bimaculoides | reverse complement strand
CCCTGCCGGCGTTTAAGCGCCCTACCGGCATTCAAGCACCGTCCTGACGTCCAAGCACCCTGCCGACGTTCAAGAGACTTGCCGGCATTCAAGCGCCCTACTGGCATTCAAGCACCACCCTGAAGTCCAAGCGCCCTGCTGGTGTTCAGGCACCCTGCCGGCGGTCAAGCACCCTGCTGGCGTTCAAGCGCAGTGCCGGCGTTCAAGCGCACTGCTAAACACAATGCTGGCATTCAAATGCCTTGCTGGTGTCCAAACACTTCGCCAGCATCCAAGTACTTTGCTGACATTCAATCATTTTACTAACATTCACCCGTTGGAACACCCTACACATGAAACTAATATGTAAGAGGTTGAGCACTCCAGACATATGTACCCTTAATGTTCTCGGGGAAATTCAGTGTGCCCCTTTGAATTACAGGTACAACTCACTTTTGCCAGGTGAGTGGACTGGAGCAACATGAAATAAAGTGTCTTGCTCAAGGACACTATGTACAGCCAGGAATCAAACTCATGACTTTAGAATCATGAGTCAAAGACCCAAACCACTAAGCCATGCGCTTTCCCTAGGGTGGTACATACACCCAGTCAATCTATTGTGCTACATACACTGAGTCAATAGAGGGAGACCCCCTTCAGTCATGACTGACCATGGGATTGCACCTAGAAAGTTACCCTCAGAGGCACAAGTCCGGGCAAGGATGTTTATGAAAGACAAGCAGTCACCCATGCATACCAGCCTCCCCTCTCCACGCCAGTGACATTATCCAAGGGAAAGGCAAAGGGGCCAATACAGCTTGGCACCAGTGACCTCGCAACTCATTTCTACAGCTGAGTGAACTGGAGCAACATGAAATAAAGTGTCTTGGTTAAGAAAACAACACGCAGCTCGGTCTGGGACTCAAACTCACAACCTCACGATCGTAAGCTCGACGCTCTAACCACTGAGCCATGCACCTTCACTAAGTCAATATATACTACTATATACACCCTGTAGATATTTAAGACTTTGCCCACTGTCTTATCTTGCCATCTGGCTTCCACAGCAGTTTTAATAAAAAGGTCAATATCTTCCTAGAATCTATTTTATGGATGATCTTTCGACACATAAACAACTTCCATAAAAATGTCATATTAAAATTTATTTCCATAAATCTTTATCAATCTCCTTCAATCAAAATGCCATGAGATTTCATAGCTAATACATTGTTGACCAATCACTTTCACCTTTTCATATTTCCATCTCAACATTTCATTGGCAACTTACAACAATGTTCTTTCAATTTACCATTCTTCATAACATTCATGTTTCGTTTCCTTTCAGACTATTTTGTTAAAAAAAGAATTTAAAAATTAAAAAAAAAAAACAAAAAAAAAACTTTCAAACTGTAAATATTTGAAAATGTCTTTTTAATTACTATTAGACATTATAACCAATCTGTGATAGAAATGAGACACAGATTGATTGGGGAATTTGTGCTACAGATCTGTCATCACATTCCAAGAGGCTATGCTATTGCTTACACTAGAAAGCACCTGTCATTTCTAGCACTTTAAGTTACCTCCTGTAGCCCTGGTGTGGTTGCTGGTGCCATTTAAAAAGCACGGGTGATAGTGCCATGTAAAAAGTAACCAGTACACTGTTGAGTGCTTGGTATTAGGAAGGGCATCCAGCTGTAGAAACCAAAGCCGAAACAGACTATGGAACCTGGTGCAGCCCCTGGCCTTACCAGTTCCTGTCAAGCCATCCAAACCATGCCACCATGGAAAACGCATGTTAAATGTCGATGATGATGGTTTACACGACATTCAAGAACCGAGTTTCATTGGTGGGTCTTCTGTATGAGGATAAAATCTTAAGCAGTGTGATTAAGAAGCTTGCATTGCAGTTAGATGGTTTCAGGTTCAGTCCCTCTGTGAGATTCTTTGGGCAAGTTTTCTACTATTGTCCTGAGTTTGCCAAAGCCTTGTGGATGGATTTGGGAGATGGAATTTGTGTTCAAGCTCACAGAATGTCCCTCTCTTGGCCTCATATAATAGTTGAAAATGAGCACCATGAGCATACACATAATGCATCCTTTGTCTCCATCTCTTCCATGAAAATTTGTCCAGCCTTGGCGAAATACTGTTTTATTTGGAAACAGATCAAAGCTGGCACCAGGAAGGGCATCCAGCCACAGAATAAGCAACAAATTCTACCTGATCCATGCAAGAATGGAAAAGTGGCCAGTAAAAGGACAATGATAATGATGATAGCACTTTTATATCTCTTAGTTTTGTTTTATCTACAGCTCAGGCATGTGCTGTCAATAATTACTCAGGGTACGCAGTTGGTGACCTTTATGTCGTAAACACACAAAAGATAAGTGAGATCTTTTTTAAAACATGGGCCACATTTTTCATTAATGTTTTACGTAGTGTTTTTGGTACGGAAAGACTTTCAAACTTCGTATACTTATCTATTTTGTGTTATAGAACAGAAAAATATTTTTGTATTCCAATTTATTTCATGTAAAAAATTGTCTTATTTCGATAATTTCAACCAATCACTGACAAGTATTCAGTTGTTTACATTTACTCCTTTGGCTGATTAAGCCATAGCTTTGTTTTATTTGCTTTTTTCATTTTAAATTTGCTTTTTTCATTTTAAATTTGCTGTTTCACCCTAACCCTAACCCTATCACCGATAGAATTGTTTCAGAATCGTTTGTTTATGTAGTCGGCACTTAATGTATATCGGCTGAATGGACGTCAGTGATTGGTTGAAATTACAGAAATATGACAACTTTAACATGGAATAACTTAGGGATTTCTTTTTTTTTTAAGAAGACTAAGAGAAAAAGATGTTTTATATGACACATTCTACCAGTGTTCCAAGTTTCAAAGTATTTCGTTAATGAAAAATGTGGCCCCCGTTTTAAAAAAGATCCGATAAGTGAAATATAGGTGCGCGACTGAGTTGAAGGCAGATTTACTTCTGCCTTTATAGCCTGTAAAGAAAATGTTGTTGTAGGAGTGTACGCAGCACGTGTGCTACAGCAGTACTATGTGTAGCACAAAACAAAACCAGGAAACATAATAACAACAGCTAACATGTGAACCTGATGCTACTCTGAGTTCCATGCAGTCTTCTCTTGCTGAGCAGAATAAATGGCATGGTGCCATAACAAACTAAAGCATGGTAGAGATTGGCTAACCATTCTTCTGAATCCTACAACAGCACCAGTAAGCCTATCTGGAGTTACTCAACACCAACATTGATATCGAATGTAGAAAACAATGAAGAAATTATTTCTTGAAATGCTGTCACTGTGAGGTTAGAATTGCCTAACTTTTGACAACTCCTTAGAATTGGTTCTCACATAATCTAGTCCTCAATTCCAGGAAATTCTTGGCCATTCCAGAAGTATCATTCTTTCTTAAAAGAATACAATAAAAAGATCATTTCCTCAGAGATAAAGAGAGATGAGGAATGGTTTGAATGAACAAATATTTGGTGATAAAATGTTATATTCACTTGTGTGTGTGTGAGAGAGAGAGAGAG
>NC_069004.1:12005442-12006328 GCF_001194135.2 Octopus bimaculoides | reverse complement strand
TATATAATCTGGCGGTGAAAATTTTATAGGCTGTAAAATGATTTTATTAATTTCCTTAAACTGGAAGATAATTAATTTCCAGGTGACTATATTTAATAAAATATAGGATAATGAAAGGAATTTAATTACAGCTTGCTTACACACACACACACACACATAATACAAAGTTATAGGGATTCATATAATGTATGTATGTATGTATGTATGTACTTATACACCTTGCAGAGATGGAAATAGATTTCCTTTCATTTATTTTTGTTCCACACCATTGACACACATACACACTCACACACACACATTATTCTATTTTATTTTATTTTTTGGCACCATCACTTCTGGTACCAATTATGAAATGTTCTAAGATGGTAAGTAATATATGACATTAGTTTCGTGGTTAAGAAAGTTCATTCCTGTAGATTAATATCCAGAAAATATCAGGACTTAAGGAACAGGTGAAATATGTTAGCACGGGGATAATAAGAGCTTAACATTAATTCAAGAACTCATTAACCATTTTTGAGTGGCACTAAACAGACAATTTCCTATATATGCAAGAACAACAAAAACGACATTTAACATCATAATTATCCAAATGTTTCGGAGATAATTAAAACATTACAGAAACAAATAGCATTTGGATCTTTTCTTTGTTTTCAGTTTAATAAATTGTGGCTGTGTGGTGGTAAGAAACTTGTTTCCCAACCATATGGTTCTGGGTTCAGTCCCACTGCATGGCACCTTGGGCAAGTGTTTTCCACTATAGGTGAATTTGGTAGATGGAAACTGAAAGAAGCCCGTCATATGTGTGTGTGTGTGTGTGTGTGTGTGTGTGTTTGTGTCTGTCCTCCACTACCATTTGATAACTGGTGTTGGTTTGTTTATGTCC
>NC_069004.1:12000584-12005432 GCF_001194135.2 Octopus bimaculoides | reverse complement strand
TGATAACTGGTGTTGGTTTGTTTATGTCCCCATAACTTAGCAGTTCAGTGAAAGAGAGCAATAGAATAAATACCAAACTTTAAAAAGTAAAAAGTAAGTACAGGGATCAATTCATTCGAGTAAAAGTTCTTCAAGACAGTGCCCCAGCATGGCCACAGTCAAATGACTGAAACAGATAATAGATAAAATCCAAATACAATTTGCCCACAGGCATACAGCATAATGGTTAAGAGCATGGGTTACTAACCCCAAGATTGCGAGTTCAATTCCAGGCAGTGCCTTGGATAAATAATAACATCAGCAAAAAAATATCTTAGGAATGAGAACCCAGGATTGGGTTCAAGATTCTACCAGGACACCTGATGAAGGCTGGAGTGTAAATCAGCCAAAATGGTGTGGAAACAACAAAGATAAGGACACATCCATCCAATGTAAATAATGGACAAAATTTCTCATCTTTAAAATATAGAACAGTATTAAATGCTTTTAACCCTTTAGCATTTAAACCAGCCCCATCCAGCCAAAATACCTGTTTTTAATTTCAAACCAGTCAGATCTGACCTCTCACATCTACTCTACAATGTCATTCTAAAAATAAACAATTACATCATTCAAAATATTGAAGCTACAAGATGATGCATGATTAGTTCAAAACAATGCAAATAAATAAGGGTTACATTTGACAGAGTAATCTGAAATGCTAAGGGGTTAATCCATCAAACCAGCCTTGGGACCTTCAGAAAATGCCAGACCTTTAAGAATCCCAGGGAACCCTCTATGTAACCATATACTTATTCCATACACATATGTTTGACACTCTGCAGCAGCAGTGGGCTCAAGAGAAAAAGGTGCACGGGTTCACCTGCATGTGGATATGACCTGGTATTACTCAACTAATGCCCTGACTATGGGCTAATAACAATAGCAGCCAGGATGTTGGCAGAAGTTTGAGCTCACTAGAGACAGACACAGACAGAGACCCTAACCCTTATTATTTAAAACAATTTGATTTGGCTCCATTCAGCTTCAAGTTTCACAGGCTTCTTACAGAAACCTAACTCATTCAGGTTTAGTTCACCGAATGATGAGATACAGGAAGTCCAAGATGGCTACCAGAAACAGGGCTGCTATTTGGTCAATGCAGGTCATATGTTGTTAGAAGTGAGATCAACATTTCAGCAACACCATACGAATTAGAAACGAGAATTTCTTGGATCGTGTGGGTGGACAGGAAGCTGGTGGCATCTTGGTGTCTAACAGGTCTTTGAAGAGTTATGAAAACCAGCAAGGATGTGTGTGTGTGTGTGTGTGTGTGTGTGTGTGTGTGTGCACGAGAGAGAGAGATGTACAAGTGCGTGGATGTGTTTGATGTCTGTGTGTGTGTGTGTGTATCAGCTACACGTGTGAATAAGCTGATGTGTGAGTGAGAGTTGATGGCTTCAGCTCATTTGTGCATATGTATGTGTTCGTTAGGGTGTGTGTGTGTGTGTGTACGTGGAAGACATTTACTCAAAGCCATGAGATTGTAATGCAAGTCTTTTTAACCATACAGCCATTACAAACTGTAACATATAAAGAAAACTGGTAGATAAAAGTTGAGCAATTTCAATTGTAACTATACGGGAACCATTAAACTTAGTAGAGATCAACAAAGAACATGAGATCTTCAACACAAAATATCAATTTAAATAATTGTGAAGTTTCCACAAAATGTCTTCGTTTGAAATTCAATTGTTGAAAAAAGGAAATAAGATAAAAATAGGTTTCAATTACCTCCTCGTAAAATAATTACAGATCAGAGGCTATGTACAGGTAACGGCTGTTTTTCTGGTAGTAAATAAATATAATTTGAATAATTTAATTGAAAACGAAGGTTGTGTCAAACCATACAAACGAGCTGTGTAAAAATTAGTTTAACACCTTCGCTGCAGAGTTTATTTGTTTATCTCTTTTATTCTATTACTTGTTTCAGTCATTTGACTGCAGCCATGCTGGAGCACCACCTTGAACTTTTAGTCGAACAAATTGACCCCAAAATTTATTTTCTAATGCCTTGTACTTATTCTATCGGTCTCTTTTGCTGAACTGCCAAGCTTCAGGGACACAAACACACCAACGCCAGTTGTCAAGGGTGATGGAGGGGGACAAACACACACACACATACATACATGTATATACACACACACATATACACACGCATATATACATATATATACACACACATGTACACACACACATATACACATGCACATACATATACACACAAACGTAATAAAATAAAAGAGATAAACAAATAAACTCTGCAGTGGAAGCTCATTTGTATGGTTTGATACAACCTTCGTTTTCAATTAAATTATTCAAATTATATGTACGATGGGCTTCTTTCAGTCTCCATCTACAAAATCCACTCGAGGCTATAACAGAAGACATTGGCCCAATGTGTCACACAGTGGGACTGAACCCGGAACCATGTGGTTGTGGAGCACATCTGCACCTATAATTTAAAGATATTTAACAAATGGGTGATTTTCTTTCACTACTCTGACACGAGGGAAAATTCATAGGAGTAGGGGTCAAAGTGGCTGAACTGACCCCAGTTGTTGCCAATTATTTTATTGAGTAATGCAAAGAAAATGGTAACCCTAGCAAAAATCTGCACATAGTGGCCTGTGGCCCAGTATCACACCTACACATGCAGCCTCACACACATGGCGGCGAGCTGGCACAAACGTTAGCACACCGGGCGAAATACTTAGCCGTATTTCGTCTGCCCGCTACGTTCTGAGTTCAAATTCCGCTGAGGTCGACTTTGCCTTTCATCCTTTCGGGGTCGATTAAATAAGTACCAGTTACGCACTGGCGTCGATATAATCGATTTAATCCGTTTGTCTGTCCTTGTTTGTCCCCTCTGTGTGTAGCCCCTTGTGGGTAGTAAACAAATAACACACATCTCTTGTTCTGTTACCTTTTATCTGTTTCAGTCATTTGACTGTGGCCAAGCTGGGGCACTACCTTGAAGGGTTTTTAGTTGGACGAATTGACCCCAGGACTTATTTTATTAAGGCCTGGTACTTATCAGTCTCTTTTGCCGAACTGCTAAGTTACGGTGGCATAAATATACCAACATCAGTTGTCAAGTGGTGGTGGGCAACAACCGCAGACACAAAAACACACAGACAGACAGACAGACAGACAGACAGAAACAGAGAGCCAGAGATAGACAGATAGAGACAGACAGACAGAGACAGACAGACAGAGACAGACAGACAGAGACAGACAGACAGACAGATAGAGAGACAGACAGAAATAGATAGAGAGACAGACAGAGATAGATAGAGGGACAGAGGTAGAGAGATAGATAGATAGATAGATAGATAGAGAGACAGACATAGACAGACATAGAAAGATATAGATAGAGACAACAGGCTTCCTTCAGTTTCCGTCTACCAAATCCACTTACAAGGCTTTGGTCACCCCAAGGCTAGAGTTGAAGACACTTGCTCATGGTGCCATGCAGTGAGACTGAACCCTAAACCATGTGGTTGCAAAGCAAGCTTCATTAATCACACAGTCATGTCTGCAACTTAGATTTGTCATGCTTAGCTAAGTCAATAATTGATAGAAGAATATTTTCCATGTCTCTCCCTTGGCGCCACCAAACCAACTTACTCTAAACACACAACTTGACAAAAACAAAGCCTTACCTGAAAGAAGTTCACCTTACAACTAATTAATTATCACAAAACCACTTCATTTCTTTTCTATTTTCCCTTCACCTCCTTTTATTAAGGTATCAAATAATTTTATTATTAATTTCTTCAGATTTATTCTATTTGAAGTAACACTTACACCAGAAGAATTGTCCTAATCTAGACAATCAGCTTAACAGCAACAACATAGCTAAAACCATTGAATCAATCCACACCCAGCTTTCGTCTCACTTCGACTCTTTTAATCAATCATTCTTCTTCAAATATTTCAATAAATCAGATTGTTTAGGAAATGGTAAACTAGACTTTGGGGAAAAGTTCTTCATTAGAAATTTACATGAAATTCTCAACCAAAGTTCCTTTTGCAATCAGTAGAGATTTTAAGAAACAGTCACAAAGTTCCTTCTGTGATGTTCTATTCAAATTTTATTGGATTTCCAATCTAAGAATTTCAAAAACTTAATGAATATGCAATTAAGGTTTCAATCCCCAGAGATTCTCAATTTCACTTGTTTCACCTGAAGACATTACAGAGAATTGGCCAACTCAAATCAAGAACAATCACACATTCTTTGTCAAAGAGCTGCCAACAAATTAGTTGTTTGTCGGCTAACACAGGTCCACTTTGGCCAGCCAGCACAAATCCATCACCACTACAACCCCTTACCACCACCATCACCACCAACACTACTGCAGTCCACATACCCCAAATCAATCAGATATCAATAAACACAGAAAAATTTCACAAACAATTTAATCTCTCTCTCTCTCTCTCTTTCTCTCCCTCCCTTTTCCCCCTTTTGCTCCCACTGCCTAAAACAAACAGAAAATACAAACCAAGGAGAGAAAGACTACTGGGTCACACGACTTGCAAGAAATAGCAGCCAAATCATCATCAAGTCAGATCCAGCTGTCTTAAAAAGGGAAAGAATACACTGAATAATATATCCTTTACATAATGACTAGTCATCATGTGTGTGCGTATGTGTGTGTGTGTATATATATATATATATATATATATATATATATATGGCCGTTGCCAGTACCGCCTGACTGGCTCCCGTAGGATTTTCGAGCGAGATCGTTGCCAGTGCCCCTGGACTGGCTTGTGCGGGTGGCACATAAAAGACACCATTTC
>NC_069004.1:11997298-12000241 GCF_001194135.2 Octopus bimaculoides | reverse complement strand
GTGTGTGTGTATATATATATATATAACACAGTCTGTTAAAGTCTGTCATACCGGCCATGACGAAGGGAAATCGCCCTGAAACTCGAGTCACCTTTATATACTTATATTTATATATTTGATCCTTTATATTGAACACTCAATATTTCATCTACATTCAATACTTTATTTCATGGTGCCATCCATTTTTATTTTATTTTATTTTATATTATATATTATATTATATATTGTATATTCCATATTCTATACCCCACATTGGTTCTGCAGGAATATAAATAAAACATAAAAAACAGACAGTGTTGGAACTCTTTTAAACAAAATAATATATATATATATATATATATATATATTGGTTTGAGGAATAATCCATGTGCATTTTTCTCAAATTTAAAAATGCACACAGAAATAAACCACACTGGCAAAATGTTTTATGTCATTTGAAAGAAAATAAGATGGGATGGTCACATCTGAAACACCTCTGATCACAGGCATATTCAAATCTGAACAACCAAGAGCTAATCAATAACATCATATGAAAGATAATCTATCATCTGTCATTAACCCCTTAATGCTTGCAAAACAAATCTTAAAAGTCAAGGGAACATTTATTTCAATAAGTCTTTTAGGCGCAGGAGTGGCTGTGTGGTAAGTAGCTTGCTCACCAACCACATGGTTCCGGGTTCAGTCCCACTGTGTGACTGAACCCAGAAGCATGTGGTTGGGAAGCAAGCTTCTTAGCACACAGCCATGCCTGCACCTATTTTAGTACTATTTGCTTATAGAACAGTGCAATCTCAATATCAGCCAGGTAAACTGAAGCATGTGGAAAAAGCTGCCCTGACTTAGGAGACGGCCTAATAGTAACCGTAACAGCTTGTTTTGAACTCTTAACCCATGTGGTTAATATTCTGAGCAACAATGTTTCCCTGTATCTGTTTATAGCAACCCAACTAATTACTAGCGATGACAACAAATCTTAAGTCTTTAAAGCTGTGAAAATGAGACAAACATACCAAGAGGTTCTACGAAGAAATCCTAGGTGTTTGAAAGTGAAGTGAGGAACACAAAGTCACATTCTTTAATTAGCCTTCATAAGTCACAGATATCGAGGCCCTAAGACACAGATGCTTCTCACAAGTGGAATTTACTTAAATTTAATTAGGGTTTATTATTGTTTTTTTTTTTGTTGTTTTTGTTTCAAATTTTGGGGCAATATCTACTACAAAGAAAGAATGCAAAAACAAAATTTCAAAATGTAATGGGATTATAGGTAATTTGGAATTTGGTTTAGTGTGAGGTATTTAAGGAGTAAAAGAGAAATAAGAACAGATGGAGGGAATTGGAGCTGGGGCTTCACTTAACAAGGCAGAGGTGTAAACATAATTTTATAATGGGGCCTAAGTTGTTTAAGGTTGGTTGTTTATTTTATTATTTTTTTTTTTATCAACTTAGTCAAGGTATTAGAATGGAATGATGTCAAAGCAGGTCCAGCAAAAACAAGGAAAGAATGTAGTTTCAGAGCAGAAGGAGGAAGAATAACAAAATAAAAAATAAAACGAAGAGGTGATGAGTGGTGCAAGCAAAAAAAAAAAAACAGTAAATAGTTGAGTTGAGAGTGAACCTCAAGATCCACATTTAAATTTGAAAGAATACATTAGACATTGTTCACTCAAGGCATATGTCCTATAGTAAAAGACTCTGACCCAAAGTTCCACACACTGGGACTAAAACTGAAACCACACAGCTTAAGGCTTGATCCCTGTACAGACTATAATATTAGTATCTAAGTAAGACCCACTAACAAAACTCAGTCCATGGACCTCGTGTAAATACAGGAGATAATTTACAACGCTAGGGATCGCAGGGGCTCTGTAGCGTAAATAGTAACATAGTCTCTTGGAAAGCAATAAGAGCCTTGATACAAACTCCCCAATTGACCTCTCACTTCTGTCTATCTCATTTTGGTTATTATAATACTCTTTTACTCTTTTACTTGTTTCAGTCATTTGACTGCGGCTATGCTGGAGCACCGCTTTTAGACGAGCAAATTGACCCCAGGACTTATTCTTTGTAAGCCTAGTACTTATTCTATCGGTCTCTTTTGCCGAACCGCTAAGTGACGGGGACATAAACACACCAGCATCGGTTGTCAAGCAATGCTAGGGGAACAAACACAGACACACAAACATACACATACATATATACACATATATATATATATATATATATGATGGGCTTCTTTCAGTTTCCATCTACCAAATCCACTCACAAGGCTTTGGTCGGCCCGAGGTTATAGTAGAAGACACTTGCCCAAGATGCCATGCAGTGGGACTGAACCCGAAACCATGTGGTTGGTAAGCAAGCTAGTTACCACACAACCACTCCTGTGCCTATTATTAATTAATTATTATTAATTAAAAAGACATTTTCAAATATAAACAGTTTGAAAAATTATGATTTTTTAAAAATTAAATAGGCTGAAAGGAAACAAAACACAAATACGAACTGAAAGAATATTGTAAGCCAACAATGAAATGTTGAGATGGAAATATGAAAAGGTGAAAGTGATTGGTCAACAATGTATTAGCTATGAAAGCTCATGGCATTTTGATTGAAGGAGATTGATAAAGATTTATGGAAATAAATTTTAATATGACATTTTTATGGAAGTTGTTTATGTGTCGAAAGATCATCCATAAAATAGATTCTAGGAAGATATTGACCTTTTTATTAAAACTGCTGTGGAAGACATGGATGTTGATATAAGACAGTGAGCAAAGTCTTAAATATCTATAGAGTGTATATAGCACAATAGATTAACTGGGTGTATATACTATTCTACATCAACTGGGTATATACCACTATACATCAGCTGTGTATAGGCACACATAAACACCCAAACGTACACCTCCCTCTTGTGTGTGTGAGAGAGAGAGAGAGAGAGAG
>NC_069004.1:11995930-11997250 GCF_001194135.2 Octopus bimaculoides | reverse complement strand
TATATATATATATATAACATTATATATTGATTGAGTGTATGCAGCACAAGAGATTGATTGGATGTATTTAGCACTATATATTGAAGAGGTGTATATAGCACAATAGATTAACTGGGTGTATATACTATTCTACATCAACTGGGTATATACCACTATACATCAGCTGTGTATAGGCACACATAAACACCCAAACGTACACCTCCCTCTTGTGTGTGTGAGAGAGAGAGAGAAAGAGAAAGAGAGACCAGTCTAACCCATGCCAGCATGGAAAATAGTCATAAGTGATGATGACAACAAGATAAATTTCCTCATCTCATTTCAGAGGCACTGTTGAGATATTTGAACGACCAAGTTGTGAGAATGGTGGCAGAGGCCAAATGAAGGAGTTCTGAGGGGTAAAGGCATGAAAACCGCTAGAGGAGAATTTATTGCACATTGATAATGCACGAAAGAGAAACACAATGTAAATGTGCATGTGCGCACATATATGTATATATCATCATCATCATCAACGTTTAACATCCATTTTCCATGCTGGCATGGGTTAGACGGTTTGACTGAGGTCTGGAGAGCCAGTGGCTGCACCTGGCTCCAATCTGATCTGGCAATGTTTCTACAGCTGGATGCTCTTCCTAATGCCAACCACTCCGAGAGTGTAGTGGATGCTTTTTAGTCAGGCGGGCCTGGCATTGATCACGTTCGGATAGTGCTTTTTACGTGCTACCAGCATGGGGGGGGGGGCAGTCAAGAGGTACCGGCATCAGCCACGTTGGAATGGTGCTTTTTACGTGCCACCGGCACGGGAGCCAGTCAGGGGATACTGGCATCGGCAACATTCAGATGGTGCTTTCGATGTGCCACCAGCATGGGAGCCAGTCATATATATGTAAATATGCTTGTGTGTGTGTGTGTGTGGTCATTGCCACTGTTAAGTATGTTGTCGGATTTATGTAATTTTTGTGTATATAATGGTTGTTGTTGCTTGTAGCAGTTACGACATTAAAAAACATTGTGTTTAGATTCTATCGGAAAATATGGGTGAGGGGATGGAATATACGGAAAATTAGCACTGAAGCAAGATAAATAGAAAACATGGTTCCAGTTATCTTGTTACTAACATATACATGCACATATATATATTTATACACACACACACTAACAAATTACGCCCACACATGTGTGACCCCCAATCCTCAGATTATATATATAAAATGTGTGTGGGTGTGTGTTCATATGTATATATATGTGTGTGTGTGTGTGTGTGTGTGTATATATATATATATATGTATGTATATATATATATGTATATATATATATATA
>NC_069004.1:11988493-11995325 GCF_001194135.2 Octopus bimaculoides | reverse complement strand
ATATATATATATATATATATATATATATATGATGTACATATATATATGTATATATATATATGATGTACATATATATATGTATATATATATATGATGTACATATATATATGTATATATATATATATAGTTATGTATATATGTATATATTTATGTATATATATATATGTATATATATATATGTATATATGCACATTATATATATATATATATATATATATATATATATATATATATATATATATATATATATATATATATATATATATACATATACATACACACATATAAACACATGCGCAATCATATACACAATCACACCTGTACACCTCACCTCACCACACCCTCCACACAGACACACACACACGCATATATACCAACACATTTCCAGTCTAATAGTACATTTTAGATTAATCTTCAAGGCTGGTCATTTAACAGAATTGTTTCAGCATTCATTTCACAGCTGTCGATCGCTCAACCATGAAATAGCAGAAGCAATGATTACCTTTTATTTCTGCCTCGCTAATCTAGGGCTGAATTAATTTAACGAAGAAACAAAATAGTTTTTTTTTGTCGTTTTGTTTTGCTGTTTCTTGTTTTTTTGTTTGTTTGTTTTTGTCTTTAAGAACAGAAAATAAGAAATATCAAAAGATAACATTCTTTAATTTTCATTTAAAAGATCATCATCTTTGTGTGTCTTCATTATTCAAGAGGTTTTAATTATTTAAATGGAAAAAAGATGGCTGGGAGGCAGAATTGGTAAACCATTAGTTCTATTATCTAACAGTAGGCTGTGGGAGTGACGGAAATGGTAAATCCTTAGTTGTATTCCTTCAGACACTTTAGATTCTCAGTTCAAGTCTCACCAAAGTCAATTTTGCATTTTATCTTCACAAGGTGAAGGAGTGGCTGTGTGGTAAATAGCTTGCTTACCAACCACATGGTTCCGGGTTAAGTCCCACTGCGTGGCACTTTAGGCAAGTGTCTTCTACTATAGCCTTGGGCCGACCAAAGCCTTGTGAGTGGATTTGGTAGACGAAAACTGAAAGAAGCCTGTCGTATATATGTGTATGTGTGTTTGTCCCCCCCCCCTAACATCGCTTGACAACCGATGCCGGTGTGTTTATGTCCCCGTAAATTAGCGGTGCGGCAAAAGAGACCGATAGAATAAGTACTAGGCGGTGCTCCAGCATGGCTGCAGTCAAATGACTGAAACAAGTAAAAGAGTAAGGATCTATGAATTAAAGTACCAACAAAGACTGGCATCCTTTAAATTGACAAACCCCTCCCCTCAATATTTTAGGCTTTTGAGCTTGTGTCAGAAACAGTTATTATCTAAAAGTGCTTTGTTGTGGGTCTCCAGGTTCTGAGATCAAATGCCATTAGAGATGACTTCACCATTTCATCAGTTTGAACTTCCATCACTGCTGAGCTAACAGAATTGTTTGAGCATTAGGAAAAATTCTTTGTGATATTTTTTCAACTCCATACACTCTGAGTTCAAATTCCACAAAGGATGAGTTTGCCTTTCGTCCTTTTGTTGGGTTTAACAAAACAAGTACCGGCTGAGCACTATAGTTGATGTAATCGACTTAATCCACACTCTAAAATTGCTGGCATTGTGCTAATATTTGAAACAGTTATATTATTAAGGCAGTGAGTTGGCAGTATCATTACCACACCAGAAAAAATGCTCAATGGCAATTCTTCTGGTTTCTTATGTTCCGAGTTCAAATTCCACTGAGGTTGACTTTGCCATTCATAGTTATAGGGTCAATAAAATAAGTATCCATCAAGCACTGGGGTTGATGTAACTGACTTACCACTCCCCCTAATAATCCTGGCCTTGTGCCAAAATTTGAAACCATTATTATTGTTATTATTGAGCAAGTGAAGACCAAAATAAGGTTTCTGGCACCTTGAATATTGTCAGACACTCACAGATCCCAGATTAAATCCTTACATTCTACAGTGAATTAGCAGTGGGCAAGAATGACATTCTCAACAGGGAGTGAAAGAAACTTTAGGGGTCACAGAAGATCCACTGCACAGTCTATTCTCAGGATTTTCAGCCCAGAAATTAAGGACAACTTGCAGAAATTTCTGGCCTGGCAGTGCTATTGGAGGGGGGGGGGGGGGGGGCAGGGATGATATTACCAGTCTGGGGTAAATTTGAAGTTTTATCAGTTAGGCCAGTCTAATGAAACTGTTCTACTGTTTTTCATTCAGTAAGACATTGTGGAGGCACAATGGCCCAATGGTTAGGGCAGTGAACTCGTGGTCTTGATTCCCAGACCAGGCATTGTGAGTGTCTGTTGAGCAAAAACACTTAAAGCTCCACGAGGCTCCGGCAGGGGATGGTGGCGAACCCTGCTGTACTCTTTCACCACAACTTTCTCTCACTCTTACTTCCTGTTTCTGTTGTGCCTGTAATTCAAAGGGCCAGCCTTGTCACACTGTGTCACGCTGAATCTCCCCGAGAACTACATTAAGGGTACATGTGTCTGTGGAGTGCTCAGCCACTTGGACGTTAATTTCACGAGCAGGCTGTTCCATTGATCGGATCAACTGGAACCCTCGATGTCGTAAGCGACGGAGTGCCAACAAACATACAAGACATTATCAGTTGTATGTGTAGTGTTCCATATTTGGGTCACCTCCAGATCGGTGTCCTCTTACTTGTTGTGATCCTTTGTCATCTTCTTGGTGATGGTCAGCAGATGGCAATACAGTGTTCTTCAGGACTTCTTTCTACTCTGCAGGTTCCTTCCACTTCAGTTGCTTAACACATCATTACCCAACTGTCACCTTCAACCCCACCACCCACAGATGATTCCTCTTATGCCCACCCCTTTTTTTTTTACCTCCACCCATTTGAGCACTGTCGTTCATGCACAACATTTACACAACCAGTGGAGCATGGTGACATAACAACCAACAGAGCATGTTAACATGATACAACCAGTGGAGTGTGTAAACATCACACATCCAATGTGTTCACCTCAATTCTTTGGACCTGATTAATGACTGATTTTAAATTAATTAAAAAAAAAAAAATGGCTAAATCAGTCACAGTAGAATTAGAACCTGGAATTCACAAACAGTTCATTCTGAGCTTTTCTCTCTTGATTCTCTTATTAATCCACCCCCCACTTCAGGTCTACTAATCAGCAATAACTACCCTCCATCACTACTGCTATCAACAGAGAGACAGGTCACAAATTTGGGGACAAAGGGATTAATTAGACATTTTTAATTATTAGCACATTTTTTTGGACCCTGGAAGGGAAAAAAAAAATCATAAAAATCACCTTCATCAGAATTTGAACCAAGAACTGAGAAAAAAAGAAGTAGCATAATTGCCTCTTTGGTGTTTCGTTTTCCTCTTCCCTCCCCAAAACCACCAAGCCCCACCCATCATTTTACCAATTCCCCTCCACCACCACCACCACCAACACACTCTGGCTGCCACTAATGTAATAATGGTTCCTAGAGAAAAGCAAACAGCAATAAATCTCAATGTGTAATCTATAACAGCAGGAATTGGTGAACAAAAGAAAAACGGTACGTACGGAACCAGAGGAAACCTAAAATCATTAGAAAGACGATCCCTTCAGAACCATTTAGGCAGATAAGAACTGATATTTAATACAGAAGCTTAGTGAAATATTAATGGAGTATTTCGGGGGTTTGAAATCTAACTCAAATATTAGAAATACTAACACATCCTCACCATCAACAAGCAGCAGATATTTGAGGTTTTCATTGTTGACATCACTGGAATTACTCCTCACATCTGCCTGTGTGTCCGTCAGTCTAACAGTCTGCCTGTCTGATTGCTTGCCTAACTGTGTGAGGCTCTCTCTCTCTCTCTTTACCTCTCAACCCCCCTCTGAGTCCAAATTCACTCATTTCCCTCCTTTGAAGACAGATACTTTTTCCAACATCCTCTCTCTTCCAGCTTTGACTTAAATTTGTGTGTAGCAGACGAGTGGGGTGAGTCGATATCACTGACCCTAGTACATAACTGGTACTTTATTTTACCGACTCTGGAGAGATGAAAGAACAAAGTTGAACTCAGCAGGATTTGAATTCAGAATACCAAGAGCTGAAAGAAATCCCACAAGGCCCCTTTGTTCAATGTTCTTATTATGATTCTGCCAATCCTCATTATCACTGACATCATCACTTAACGATCCACTCTTCCATACTTGCAGGGATCAGACAGAATTTGTCGAGATGGATTTTCTACAGCCAGATGTCCTTTCTGTTGCCAACCCAAGGCTATAGTGGGAGACATTTGCCCAAGCTGCCATGCAGTGGGACTGAACCTGGAAGCATGTGGTAGGGAAGCAAGCTTCTTACCACCAGTGCATGGACTGCAAGGGGAAATATGTTGAAAAATAAACCTCATTTGGTCACATTCCATTAAAGTATCAAACTTTTCAGCCGATCCTTGTAGATAAAGAGTTATGGCTAAAATGATTCAGAGCAAGATTAGCTTAGACAACTTCCTAGACAACTGCTAGAGAAATACTGAGAAGAACAGACAGTATACCTAGCATTCATAGCCTTTAATAGTGGCTACTCACCCTGTTATCTAGTGGGCATGAAGAAAGCTAGAAGTCGGTGAATAGCTTGTGAGAACCATACAAAGTATGTATGAAGGGACAATCTACAAGGTGAGAGTTAATGAGTACAGCAATGAATTTAACAATGCTGGTAGGGTTTAATGGACACTTAGACTAGACTAAAGTCATACTGAGTAAGAAAGAAGACAAAACACTTGTGCTGGGGGGGGGGGGAACTGTACTCAGTATGTAGAAAAGGAGTAGGTACAAACTTCGTATAGTGTGCTCAATGTAAACAATAGACACTTAACAGATGTGATGGGGTCACAGGCAAACAATAAAGGCAGTGTTCCTTGTGCAGATATACAAGAAGATTTAGCATGGAGTATAACCAATTCTTTGAAATGTTCAGAAAGTTTGCTAGAAGTAGACTGTAGTTTTTATTATTTAAGTGACCTAATCTGTAGTGGGGCAGGGTGCTCTGGAAGCATAGTTGCCAGGGTGAGAAAGGGAATAAAAAATAAAAAATCAGGGAGCTACTACATCTTCTGGTAACAAAAGGTTTTTCCTTTCTCAGAGAAGAGGAGGTTTTATGATGCTTGTGCATGAAGTGCAGTGCTACATGGTAGCGAGATATGGACCTTGAATGCAAAGGATCTGTGAAGGGTAGAAATAAATGAAGCAAGCAAACATCTCTGGATGTTTAATGTCAATGTACATGAATGATGCAGTGGAGATTACCTGAAAGAGAAGCTGCAGGTAAGAGGAATCAAATGTGGCTGCAACTGAGAAAACTGTGTTGGTGGTGGTGGGTGGTGGTGGTGGTGGTGGGGGCGCATGTGATGTGTACAGATGATGAAGGTTGCATAAAACTGTGTCTGTGGAAGCAGAACACTTAGAAATACAAGAGATGAAGTGGCAAAAGCTGACCTCAAGATGTTGAACCTCACAAGAGAGATGACAAGTGATCACAATAATGAGAAATACACTGCACTGAAGAAAACCTACCCTCTTCAGCCAGCATAGATGAAAGAATGCTAATGAAGGTAGAATTGTTGGCTGGGATGGTCTTGCTTCAGTTCATCAACAGCTCTTCTCCTGCCTTGCATTCCCTGTCGTCTCACCTTATCAACTCCTTTCTTGGGATGCTTTCACTGTTTTTCTTTTCTGCTCTCTTTCACCATCTCCTTTCTCCTCAATCCTCCTACTCAGTATGTTTTGCTATTTTCTTCTTCTACTCACACCCCACCTTTCTAGTGCCTTCCTTCGCCATCTTATTTCATTCATCCACTCCTACCCACAACCTCTATGGCACTCTCCAATCTCTCTTTCCTCCTCTGCTCCTCCTACCTTCTTTCACCATCCTCTCCCTGAGATCCTCTCCTATCTCAACATCCCCTCATCTCTTGTTCACCCCTATGATCCCACTCCCCCCACACCTTTTCCTTCAATGACCCTCTCCCTCACCCCACCAGCTATCTCTCTCTTTCGTGTTCCCTTTCCTTCACACCTGTTATATACAAGGTCTGATCAATAAGTATCTGGACTGTTGCCATAGTAACGAAACTAAAACACACAGAGCAAAGCTGCTCGGCAAAAATTGACCTTGAACTCTGCTGTGCATGAGCACTAAATTTTAATGTTTTAGCTCACTTCCGCAGTTTACAGCAGTGCTTGGAAGGTAGGTGTGTAGCGTGTGATCATTGCATTGACCATAACAGAGAAAGTTGTCATGGTGATACCTGTTAAAGCTTGGAGGACTATGATAAACAAGAGGGGACTAAAAATTGATCCCCAGACTCCTACCTGTACACTAAATTCCTTGCTATGCTCCTTGGCAACTTTCACCTTACTGGCAACATCCCTGTACATAGCATGTACAGCTCTCATCAACCATTTATCTATCCCTAGCTTCTGCATCGCTCACTGGACAAGTGAGCAGTGGACCTTATCAAAGGCTTTCTCCATGTCAACAAAAGCCAGATACAGAGGTTTATTTTTGGCCAAGTCCTTCTGTAGTTGCCTCAGCAGGAAGATATCATTGATGCTGTTTCTACCTGGCACAAATCCAAACTGCATCACATCTGTGCTAACTCTCTTCCTAATTAATTGAGCTACGACCCTTTCTGTGACTTTCACCACCTGGTCAAGCAATTCGGCACCTCTGTAACTATTTCTATCTAAGGCATTACCTTTGCTTTTATAGTAGTTGACTATAATGCTGCTTTACCAATCGTTGGGTATGCCCCCCCCCCACCCAGCCT
>NC_069004.1:11977423-11988483 GCF_001194135.2 Octopus bimaculoides | reverse complement strand
TAAATGGGTGACGAGATCACCTCTCATTCCACCAGATATTTTAAGCATCTCAGCAGTGATTCTTGATGAGCCAAGGGTTTTCCCTGTCTTCATATCCTTAATTGCTTTATCTACTAAGCTACTGTCAATTTGGATAACTGGCCCTCTGTTGGGTCCACATTAGACAGGTTCTCCTTCTCCTATGTATTCTCTACATTTAGCAACCCTTTCATTGTGGTACTTCCAAGGTTCCTTCTTTGCAGAATCACCAACTGCAAGTGAGCCACCATCTATGTGAACACACTTCTCTCCTACCACATCAATTTTCTCTGACACACTGTCTTGCAATCTGTGACATCCCGTTTGATCGATGTACAGAGAAGGACAGAAAGAGCAAGAGATGCAGTAAATGACATTGCTAGAAGTGCTGGTGAAGGAGTCAGTGATATGATAGGGATGATGATGGATGCCTACGAGGATGGTGGTGTTGGAGAGGTAGGGGCAAGTGCAAAAGCGTGGACGGTTAGGGTTAGAGTCATACCGATACAGTCATCAATATAACGATTGCATAGTTCAGGAGTGGGACCAGAGAATCTTGAAAATATTTGGGCCTCAACATAGCCAACGAACAGGTTCGCATAGTTGGGGCCTATACTCGTTCCCATAGCCACTCCCAAGATCTTTTGGTAAAACTCACCCGCAAACGAGAAACAGTTAAGGGAGAGAACAAATTTGGCCACACAAAGAAGTGTGGACGTGTCAGGTTGGGGGATAGGTCGAAGATCTAGGTGGTGTGGGATCACCATATATAGGCTCTTGATATCAAGAGTAAAGAGAAGTTTAGAGGAGGCAGGAGGGAAGGAGAAAGAGTTGAAAAGATGAAGAGTATGGTTAGTGTCGTGGATATGAGAGGGGAGGGAAGCCACTAGGAGGGCAAGGACACGGTCGAGGTATTTGGAGACGAGTTCCGTGGGGCAGTTGCAGGCAGAGACTATGGGACAGCCAGGGTTGTTAGGTTTGTAAACTGTGGGGGTGCAGACAATGAGGTTGGAGGTGGTGGGAGGGAGACGGAAGGAGGAGATGAGGTCAGGGATAGTGGATGACACAGCCTGTTGGTAGCTAGATGTGGGGTTGGAGGGCAGAGGGCAGTAGAAGGAGGTGTCTTAAAGTTGGCGGAGAGCTTCAGCCTTGTAGAGGTCCGTGCATCACACCACCATGGCTCCACCCTTGTCGGCTAGTTTTTTGATGAGGTCTTTGTGGCGTCGGAGACATCGAAGAGCCGAGAGTTCGGCTGAGATGTTCAGATGTTGGGGACGCCTGGAAAAGTCAAACCGGTCCACAGCGCGCTGGCAGATGCCTGCAAAATAATCAACTGCTTGGAACTGGCCAAGAGCTGGTGTCCAGTGGGATGGTCGGCAGTCCAGGTCGGTGAAGCAGTCCTCCGCATTAGATGCAGGTGGAGTGTCATGGAATAGCGCACACAGCCTTAGATGGCACACAAAGCTGTGGATATCAGCACGAGTCTGAAATTCGTTACTAGATGGAGTGAGGGGGGTGAAATGCAGACCCCTACTGAGGAAGGGAGCGCTCTGCCTCAGTGAGGGGAAGATCGGGAGGAATGGTAGCAACAGACTGAAGTGGAGAAGGGATGGATGGGTCAGATGTGGGAGTAGTGGAAGGCTGGGAAGAGGGGTAGGTGTGGGGAAGGTGGAGTAACGGGGGTAGGGGGAGTAACGAGGGGGGGGGCTATCATACACACACACAAAGTTATGAATTTGTGTTGCAATATTCCTAATCTGAAAATGTGTGTTGAAACAGATGTTGTATTTAGGGATGGTCATTTTTGTTTTTCTTTTTGCCAAATAAACGCATGCACTATATATTCATTCTTCACTAATTTATTACACTTCTTTTTCTAAAATGGGTCCATTGTCTGAAAGTCTTTCGTCACACATCTGTGACCTCTTCAGCGACACTTTCCGTCCTTGTGTGTGCTCCTTGCGGAAGAGGTCACAGATGTGCGACAAAAGACTTCCAGGCAATGCACATGTTTTAGAAAAAGAACAGTAATAAATGAGTGAAAAACAAATATATTAGTGCATGTCTTTATTTGGAAAAAACAGAAAAAAAAACACGAAATACATCTCTCTGTATATATAGATGTATATATATACATACATATATATATATATATATATATATATATAT
Organism: Octopus bimaculoides; assembly: GCF_001194135.2. NCBI lineage: Eukaryota > Metazoa > Mollusca > Cephalopoda > Octopoda > Octopodidae > Octopus > Octopus bimaculoides. The sequence continues at coordinate 11,986,296 of NC_069004.1, read as the reverse complement.
ACACACACACGACAACCACCACTACAAAACTGACTGACACATATAACATCTGTTTCAATGCAAACACAAAACTTTTACACTTTGTTTACAGTAAGCTAGATACAACACAATACTGTTTGGCTTAACGGTGTTTGTTGCATTACTAGCAAATTATCTTACTAAGTGACCTAACTTTGGGGGTAAACGAAAAGGCTGATACATCAGATACCATAAAACTATTCCACTTTTGTTTCATCACAGGTTTACTCACTACTTTCAAGCTAATGACAAGAGCATTCCTTATTAATACGAAACAATAGTAATATCAAAGGCAAGGCAGTGAGCTGGCAGAACTGTTAGCACGCCAGGTAAAATGCTTAGTGGCATTTCATCTGTCCTTACGTTCTGAGTTCAAATTCCACTGAGGTTAACTTTACCTTTCATTTTTTTTTTTTTCAGAGGTCGATAAAATAAGTACCAGCTGAGCACTGAGGTCAATGTAATCGACTAACCCCGTTCCCTCGAAACTGTTGACCTTGAAATCAATATGAAACAATAATAATAATATCAAAAAAACACACACATACAAGATCATCATCATCATCATCTTTTAACATCCTTCTTCCACGCTGACTTGGGTTGGGTGGTTTGACAGGATCCGTCAGGTCAGAGGGCTATGACAAACCCCAATGTTTGCTTTGTTATGGGCTTCTGTAGCTGGATGCCCTTTCCAATGCTAATCACTTTACAGAGTGAACTGGGTGCTTTTTTTTTGTTTGCTTGTTTTTTGGCACCAGCACTTGTGAGGTTGACTTGTAGCTTGCAAGACTAAGATTCTCACTGGCTGAGTGGGGCTACAGTAGAAAGAGGGGCAGCTTTATGCTAGGTGATGAAAGGTTAGAGGAGGCACAATGGTCCAGTGGTTAGGGCAGTGGACTCGCAGTCATAGGATCGCGGTTTCGATTCCCAGACCGGGCGTTGTGAGTGTTTATTGAGTGAAAACACCTAAAAGCTCCACGAGGCTCCGGCAGGGGATGGTGGCGAACCCTGCTGTACTCTTTCACCACAACTTTCTCTCACTCTTTCTTCCTGTTTCTGTTGTGCCTGTAATTCAAAGGGTCAGCCGTGTCACAGTGTCACGCTGAATATCCCAGAGAACTACGTTAAGGGTACATGTGTCTGTGGAGTGCTCAGTCACTTGCATGTTAATTTCACGAGCAGGCTGTTCCGTTGATCGGATCAACTGGAACCCTCGACGTCGTAAGCAACGGAGTGCCTACAAACGAAAGGTTAGAGTATGAAAGAAGGGGTTGGAACAGGCTCCCTACTGGAAAATGAATCTCTGTTATAGCTTGGAGGATTATGATAGACAAAAGGGGGCGAAGAACTGATTCCTGATGAACTCCTGCTTGTACACTAAACTCCTTGTTATGTTCATTGGTGACTTTCACCTTATTGGCAGCATCCCTGTACACGGCTTTTTACAGCTCTTACCAACCATTCGTCTATCCTTAGCTTCCATATCACCCACCAGACAAAGGAGTGGGGGACCCTGTCAAATGCTTTCTCCAAGTCAACAAAAAGCTACTCATATTAGACAAGAGTGGGGGAGGGAGTGATCTGAGTGGAACTGGATAGAGAGATGAAGATGGTGGTGGCGAGGTGTCAAAGTAGGTGTAAAGGAAGAGGCAGAGGGAGAACAGGAAGGGGTGCCACTATACTGAATGATGAACAAGAGTCAATGTAGCGTTGGATGGGGGGGGGGGAGCAGTGTTTATGATAAAAGGAGTTGGATAGATGGTAGGGGGAGAAAAGATGGGGATTAGATGGGAAGGGTAGTGAAACAGTGGTGGAGTAATCAATGATACATTAGAGAGGTGCTGATTGGCAGTACAGGAAGATGAAGGGCAACAGGGCAGAGGGAAAAAGGCATTAGATATGGAGATTGAAAGAGTGTAAGTGGGGGAGAGAAAGACATAGTGCATGGGGAGAGAGAGTAAGAGATGTGTGGTGATAGGACAAGTCATCAGGAAGTGAGTCAAAGGAGGATAGATAATGTGGTAGCAAAGCAGGGTGGCATGATCAGAGAAAAATGAGGCTGGAGAGGGGCAATGTTATGAAAGAAGGATGGGAGTCAAGGGAAAGGATTCAAATTAGTAATGAAAGATAACTGATATCAGAGAAAAGATGATAAAACATGTAGTTTTGCCCTATTTAATTTCATGAGGAGAATACTGCAGTTTGCAGGTGATATGGAGATCAGAGAGAGAGGATGAGGAGTGGAAGGAAGATTGGATGAGGAAATTAGATGAGGGGCAATTGTCTTATGAAGACATTTTGCTTTTAGAACCTCAGTTTTGCAAAAATGGCAGATTCTTTTTGGGCTCCATGTATCGCCAGATATTCCAGGTCGTTGACATCATGTCCATGAGATTCAAACCCCTCAGAATGGTCTTCACCACATCATCCTAAGGTCTTGCTGGGTCTCCCATTTTGTCAGCTTCCACCACATTTAGATATCAGCACTTCTTTATGCAGCTGTTTTCATCCATCTGCATCATGTGACCAAACCAGCACAGCCTTCTCGCACATCATATCTGAGTCCTTTTATACCCAATTTTTCTCTCAGCACATTTACACTAAAAACAATGTGAATAAATAAGTATTACATTCGACAGTATTATATGAATACTAAAGAGTCAAAGCAGTGATTAATATCCATTTCTCCTACAGCCTGTCTGGCCTTTCTTTCCTAAGTTAAGAAGACAGTCTCAGTATGTGGGTGGGGTTGTGGTAGAGTTGTTACATTCCATCATTAGCATTTAAACCAGCCATATCTGGCTCAAATATTCTACCTCTTCTATGTTCAAACCAGCCAGATCTGGCCTTTCACACCTACCTTCCAATGCCATTCTAAAAATAAATAATCACATCATCATCAAAACCTGGAAGCTATGAGATAATGCATGATTAACTCAACGCAATCTAAAGAAATAAGCATTACATTTGAGAGAGTAATTTGAATGCTAAAGGTGACAGGAAGTGCAGCCAGCCATAGAAACCTAGATAAAACAGAAATAATATTTGAGCAAAACATGACCCTCCAACTTATCTAGAAGGACTGTGGCTCTGAATAAGAAATGACTTCACCCTTTTTCTTACCAGCCCACCTGAAACTGGCCCTGGGTCTAGACACAAACATCCTGTTTTAAAGTGATCTAAATTAAAATCTTCCATCAAAATTTCATGCTAATTTAACCCTTTGGCATTTCAAGTGGTCATATCCGGCCAAAATAATCTACCTTTTTTTATTTTCAAACTGGCCAGATTCAGCCTCTTACACCTACCCTTCAATGTCATTCTAAAACTAAACAATCATATTATTGAAATCTTGATGGTATGAGATAATGCATGATTAATTCATAACAATCATCATCATCATCCTTTAATGTCCGTTGTCCATGCTGGCATAGGCTGAACAGTTTGACCAGGGCTGGTAAGCTGAGGGGCTGCACCAGACTCCAGTCTGATATGGCATGGTTTCTACGGCTGGATGCCCTTCCTAATGCCAACCACTCCCTGGAAGTGGAATGGATGCCAGTGATGTGATACTAGTATCTGCCACAACTATGATTTCACTAAGCTTGATGGGTCTTCTCAAGGACAGTATATTGCCAAAGGTCTTGGTCATTTGTCATTGCCTCCATGAGGTCCAGCACTCGAAAGGTGCTTCTTATTTGCCGACAACGGCCACAACTATGTGTATAAATAAGCATTACATTTGACAGAGTAATCTAAATGCTAAAGGGTTAAGTTCCAAGCACCTGCTTAATGACAAAATTATTTTCCTAAATTCTTAATGATTTTAAGAATCAATTGAAACAAAGAGAGTATATTTCGGTGGAAATATGGTAATGAAAGGGTTAAACAGAGACAACTCATTCAACTCATGCCAGTAAGGAAAGCAGATGCAAAATGATGACAGTCACACATTAGCAACTACAACTCAAACAGTTTGGGCTAAAATTGCTATTGTCTCCCACAGGAATGGGATTGCACGTTTCTGTGTACATCAGTTAAACATACACACAAGCCTCCTCTGGCCCCTGTGCCAATGGCACATAAAAAGCACCCACTACACTCATGGAGTGGTTGGCGTTAGGAAGGGCACCCAGCTGTAGAAACACTGCCAGATCAGACTGGAGCCTAGTGCAGCCTTCTGGCTTCCCAGACCCCAGTCGAACTGTCCAACCCATGCCAGCATGGAAAACGGACATTAAATGATGATGATTCATGCATATATCAGAAATTCAGGGTTGGGGTCCAGCATGCTGGAAGAACACTGGAAGGTACCCACTAGCTTTTGTTAAAGCATGCCTCTAGAACCTGCATCAAACCCAGGCTATATCTGTACCAATAAACAGTGGTGACTTGGTTAGCGAATCCTCTGCAATGGTCAACAATTGACTGCAAGATGAGCTACTACGGATAACACTGACCCAAAGTGTGTACGCATGTGACTGGGGACCACATGTGAACTTGTACTCTGACTGAAATACCAAACACGAACTCTACACTTCAACAGCGAATGGCAACTTCAGCTATGGCATCCACACTGTCCAAACATGCTTGCTCTCCCAGTGGGGTATTTGTCAAATTTGATCCATTACTGCCTGAACTGTGGCCGACCACCAGATAGGGGGCGGGAGGTCAGCATTCATGAGGGATATGGTGAACATTTTGGTCAGAGCCAGTTCAACACACCCCAAATGAATGCCACTGTAAGTACAAGTAGTACATACAAGCATAAATACACACATCATTGTCAGTATATGTCAGCTACCGATACTGGCAAGAGATGGATGTATCACCACAGTGCAAGTCAAGTTTCATTTGGATTTAAGTGGGGGCTAAGAGTCTGTCATGAGCCCAAGGACTCACAAGGCCAAAGCTTAACTCGGTATCCATAGTGTATGAGTGATTGAGATTACAAAATTCCCTGCCCATGAGGGGGGTGCTAATCTGTCACAAGGTTTATCTGGAGTTACTACCCTCCTAAATGGATTGCAGAACCATGACTCACTCAAAAATTCCATTTCCAAGTATGGTTTCTATAGGTGGACGCCAGCCCTAATGCAGAGGGTAATGGGTTCAATTTACTGTGGTATCTCAACTAGAGTGTTTGCCTTGACCTGTCCAGGGTACAGACTCTGCTGCAGTCCTCTATGTTGGGCCTATTTGTTTAAGGCAAATATGACTGAATGGATGAATAGAAGAATGAGGATTGAAAATGGAAGAGAGTGGAAGGGAAAAGGAGTGAGATTATAAGAGTATGAGGTGAGAAACAGAGCGTCAAGGGTGAGAAAAAAGCTAAACTGGGACTCAGTTGGTTATGATGACAAGGGTTCCAGTCAATCCACTCAATGGAACAGCCTTTTCATCGAATTAACATGCAAGTAGCTGAGCACTCCACAGACATGTATATCCTTAATGTAGTTCTCAGAGAGATTCAGCACGACACAGAATGCAACAAGGCCGGCCCTTTGAATTACAGATACAACTCATTTTTATCAGCTGAGTGGACTGGAGCAATGTGAAATAAAGTGGCTTGCTCAAGGACACAATGTGTTGTCAGGAATCGAGCTCTTGATTGTGTAATCATGAGACAAATACCATAACCACTGAGGCACATGCCTTCACTAGGGGTGAGAAGGATTAAAGGGACTGTGTGAAACCCTTGATACCAGTTGAGATAACCCCATACATGTGGTATTAAATCAAACAACACGAAGAGGATATATATGCGAGATGGAAGGTTGGAGACAAAGGCATAAGGTCCACCCTAACAGCTTTCCAATCTCACAATGTAACACACAGGCAATACCAACTGAAAAGTAAAGGGAGAGATGAGGACATCACATGTGTACAGGACAGTGCAAATACTAACATCTTGTGAGTAGATGAAGAATTCCTGAATAGGTTACTGTAAGTGCAGAGTTGTTTCATATGACCCCAGAGTTGCAGGTCACATAGAACACACTTTAACAGAAACTGGAATAAGAAATACTTATCGTCCACAGGTTGGAGGAGACCAACAACATTAACAGAAAGAGTATCCTCTCTGTAATCTATGATGGATATATTCCAAACCACCTAGAAGGCTACACTTTCTCTATCCAGCAACAGGAGGCAGCTACTAAATACCTGATCAATAAGTAAGATAAGGATACTCCCAAATCTCCATAAAATGATAGAAAATGTTAATTGTGCCATACCAATGTGGAAGGTGTCACTCATCTCATCACCAGCCATCCAAAAATGTCTAAAGGTACATTTCCACAAGAGACAACATTGTTACCAAACCTATTTCCTAAGCAATAAGGTATCTTAATCCATTCTGGCAGATTCAAACATGAAAATGCTGAATGCTGTTGTATTCATCTTTGAGTGACCAGTATATTCATATTTGATCCTGCCAAAATGCATTAAGAATGAATAATGATGTTATTGTTTAGAGTCTCACTATTTTGCATTCACCCAATGAATTATTTACGAGGTTATCATCCACAGGAAGGATTGCTCCACTGGACACATCAAAGATGCACAGAAGTAGAATGTATCTACACTTTTAAAAATAAAAAAATACTGGTGAAACATTCCAATAAAAAAAGGGACCTGGTGTGAACACCACAGGGCTCTTATTGGTCAAAGAGACAGGAGCCAAAAGTTATACATAGCTGTAGAAATCAGCTGCCCAGTGGAGGTGTGTCTTGTCTACAGGTTGTGGAAAAAGAGAACAGCTATGGTGAGCCAATGCAAAACCTACAGCTCTTGAACTCAGGTTATAAGTTTTCTTTTGTTATCTATCATAGGTACAATGGAGGGAAGGGGTCTAAGTAACAAGAGATTTACATAGAAGCCCTAAAATAATGGAATTTACCAATAAAGAACAGAGTAAAACCGACTTGCATCCTCCAAACCCAATCAGTTTGTGGTGGAATGATTTGTAAAACATTCCAGGGATTCTCCATTTGACTTTTCTGGGATTAGCATACAGTTACATGTGCGTGTATGTGTATGTATATATGCACACATTTATGCATTAAAAGACATATGCACACAGTTTACATGTTCACAAACTCCTGGAACTGTTTTGGGCAAAAAAAACAAAAAAAAACACCATGTCAGGTTGTTAACGACCAACTTGAATTAAGTAAATAACTTAAATCTTTCTGTCTCTTTCTCTCTCACACACACACTAGTGGAGAGAAGGAGACTGGGAGGTGAGTTGAGATCCCAGTAGGGTGAGTTATTGGCCGTTTCTAGTCTTGGCTTCATTTTGCTCCATGGGATAAATAACCACGCACCTCTATTCCCTCCGTTAAATTTAGGGGCTTTGTGCAGTTGAAAACAGACACAAAATAAACAAGTAGTTATAAATAAATGAGTGATGGGTAAATACCCTTTCGGAGTTCTAATCCAGCTAAATCACACAGTGGGTCGATATGACCAGCGGTTTCTGATTCCGACTGAGGCCTTAGAAATTATTCCCGTTATTACTGTTGCTATTCTAGTTAGTCATGGACATTATTATCATTATTATTATTATTATTATTCCCTACTACATCACAAGAATATGTTTATCGGCTCAGTTGCAAAATAATTCAGCAGATATTCATTAGACGGACTGCAGCATTATTAAACAATATTCACAAACTACTGATACAACGTTTAAGAAGAAGATGAAGAAAGAGAAAAGAAACGGATGGGGGTAAATAAATACACAAACAGACTAAAAATAGATCTGAAGGGAGAAGGGGAAAATTTGTGCAGGATATACTAACTGCTACTACATGACAGAGCAACAGTTAAACTGTTTGTTTACAGCTGGATCGTAAGGACTTAGTTTATGTAAAACTAGCCACAAGCCGGCCTCGCTACATAGATATGGTGTTTGATTATATATATAGCTAGATTAAAATAAGTGAAAAAATAGACGTTTATTAATTTAAAACATACCATTCGTACGAAACCACAAGTATTAATTTTAATTGGGGTATATTTATGTATTTATAGACGTTAACTAAACAAATCCATTTTACCGTATTTGAAATTGGATATATCATAGCATCTGCATCTGCACAGCCAGTGTATGTATATTATAGACATTATTGAATACTGTTGTATGTTTAAAGTGAATTTATACAGAGAACAGAGAGAAAAAACAGATGAATTGGCTGATATTTATACAACAACTTACTTCTAATTTCACATTGTACTGAAAGATAGTCTGCGCCTTGTGCCAGAGCTGAGCGAATGCCGCACTCAAAGCAGTCATTTTCTGTCTCCCATCACATGTAAGTTCATATTGCTCGGGATCTATTTCCCCTAGCAACAGGTCGAGATCAACAAAAGCCTTGTCGAAATCATTTTCCAAAATTTCCAACCAGCGAAATGACACATTGGCAGCCATTTTTGTTTACGTCCGTGCAAAGCTAGCACAATTCTTTCAGTCGAACCTTTTATAAACAACTTTCGCTCACAATTATTATTCGTTTAAATATAAAATATACGCCTTGTTATTTTACAAAAAAAATTATTATACTCTTTAAAATCATTTTACGAATACTGAAAAATAGATAATGGGATTATTTTCAATGAATGAAATAAAAAAAAAAGAGAAAGAAAAGTCATTAAAATGAAATCAGTTCATCTCTCTCTCAACATAACGATACACAACATGACACAAACCACATATTGATTATCTTCTGATAGCAGCAGTGTGGACTAAAACACCACAGGGTGTTGGATGAAGTTCTGCACATTATGTGCATTATATCTTTTATTGAACACACTAAGATATATTATGCGATATATATATATATATATATATA
>NC_069004.1:11961144-11977047 GCF_001194135.2 Octopus bimaculoides | reverse complement strand
TGTGTGTGTGTGTGTGTGTGTGTGTGTATGTGTGTGTGTGTGCGTGTGTGTGTGTGTGCGTGCGTGCGTGCGTGTGTGTGTGTGTGTGTAAGATCTCTAAGACATATGAAGAAACAAACAGTAAAAAGTTGTGAGTTAATTGCAATTGTAAGCAACGCGTTGAGGTTTCGCGTTGCACTCTGGCCGGAGAAAAAAAGTGGTCCGCAAGTTCGATATAATGGGTACTCCGCTAAAGGTACAAAAAAGGCTCAGATGGTATTGTTGCTGTTGTTATTGTTGTTGTTGGTGGTGGTTGTCTTGGTGGCGATGTTTAAAGGGGCCACGGAAAAAGTTTAATCGCCCAGAACAAGCACAACCCAGCCGACAAACTTCTGCATAGTTTCCGTCCATTAAGTTCATACTCTATCTCCATCCCAGCGAAAGGTAGAGTCAGTCTAAGATTAGTCGAAGACACTCGCCCAAAGTACCGAGAAGTGACATCGAACATAGAAACACATAATAGCAGAGGGAACTTTCTTCTCTCGACGCCAGTACCTCGTAGTGTGCTGCTAGAAAAGTAAATTATGTTTTTTTTTTTTTCTGGCGGTGTGTTGCCGTCAACCAATCGCTTTATCTGCTCGTTATGACTAACGAAGAAAACCCGTTAGAAAGAAAATAAACAAGTAAATTATATTAGATTAGTTGCATCTCATTTAAGTTCACTCCTAAAATGTCCCAAATTGTGTTTCATAGTAGCGTCGGCTCCAGTTTAGTTTACAAAACTTGTGCGCGCGCGTACGTGTGAGATTGAGACTATGTATGTTTGTATGTGTATCTCTATGTATGAATGTGTATATAAGGTATATTAGTGCTGTACCCGTAAAAACTAATGGGGTTTATCTCTACCTCCATCCAGCATTCTTGATTTAATTATTTTGTTTTCAATGCTTGCTCGGTTCATTTTGGTCTCTTTCACTTCTTCTCCCTCTGTTTCCTTCCTCACATTCAGTATTCTCTCTCTGCTAATTCTTCGATCTCTCTCTCTCTCTCTCTCTCTGTATATACTCTTACTCTTTTACTTGTTTCAGTCATTTGACAGTGGCCATGCTGGAGCACCGCCTTTAGTCGAGTAAATCAACCCCAGGACTTATTCTTTGGATGCCTACTACTTATTCTATCGGTCTCTTTTGCCGAACCGCTAAGTTACGGGGACGTAAACACACCACCATCGGTTGTCAAGCGATGTTGGGGGGACAAACACAGACACACAAACACATACACACATATACATATATATACATATATACGACAGACTTCGTCCAGTTTCCGTCTACCAAATCGGTCGGCCCGAGGCTAGTAGAAGACACTTGCCCAAGGTGTCACGCAGTGGGAATGAACCCGGAACCATGTGGTTGGTAAGCAAGCTACTTACCACACAGCCACTCCTGCGCATATATATATATATATATATATAATACCAATAATATGTGAGTATATGCATATATACATACATATATGTGCATACCTACATCTACATGTATATATAGATGCATATCTGGGTACAGGATGTCACAACAAAAAAAACGTGGACAAAATGAAAAACAGAACATAAACAGGGTACAGAAAAACACACAGGCCACATAGAGAACATTTTCTTTATCAGCTGCCACCATTCTAAAACTAAGCGTTTCGATCAACGGGCCTCGTTTTTGTTTTTTAACCTCCTGAGGAAAAATCTACCACCACCTCTTTTGCTTATTTTCCACCCCCCCCTCTACTTCATACACCTCTTTCTCTATGTATCTTCCTATCATTTACTTATTCTCTATACTTCTATTTCTAATATATCTCCAATACCACATCTTCAAAGATCTTCAGAGATCTGCCATTTTTTTCTTTCCATGTTTCCTTCCTTATTTGCCCTATCTCATCCTTCTCCTGCTTTCTTCCACTCCGTCTTATATTTCGCTTTCTACTAATCCAATTGTTTGGTGAGTACTGACTACTTCACACACACACACACACACACACACGCACACACACACACACACACACACACACACACACACACACACACACACACACACACACACACACACACACACACACACACACACACAATATCCCTCTATCGACCTCCTAAAAACGGTGAAGACCCCCTTCGGTCATGAATGGCCATGGGATTGCACCAAGAAAGTTATCCCCCAAGGCACAAGTTCGGGCAAGCTTGTTTGTGGAAGACCAGCAGTCATCCATGTATACCAGCCTCCCCTCTCCAGGCCACTGATGTTATCTAAGGGAAAGGTAAAAGCCGATACAGCTTGGTACCAGTGACGTCACAACTCATTTCTGCAACTGAATGAACTGGAGCGACGTGAAATAAAGCGTCTTGCTCAAGAACACAGCACATAGCCCGATCCAGGAATTGAACTCACTACCTCATGATTGTGAGTCCGACGCTCTAAACACTGAGTCATATGCCTTCACATGGACCTCCTAAGTATTTATAGATCCATCCGTTCCTTTATAACATATTTTTCTCTCACTTTCACCTCTCTCAGCACAACCACTGCTTTCTCCTTCTAGAATGATAGAGAGCTGAAAGAACCAAAAAAGAAAAAGGTTGACACAAGCACTACATACATACATACATACATACATACATGCATACATACATACATACACATCCATCCGTCCATCCATCCATACATACATACATACATATATACACACACATGCACACACATACATACACACATACATGCACACACACACACACACACACACACACACACACACACACACACACACACACACACACACACACACACACACACACACACACACACACACACACACATTATCAAATGCACATACTCGACGTATGTGTTTTGCTTCTTCACCGTATAGCGCTTTGGGGGCGTCTCCCTCGTAGCACTGCGTGTTAGAACACCCGACTGTCATAGACAGGCGAATCAACCCGCCTCCAATCCCATTCAAGAGCGATGGATCCTGATATTTCGACATTTGTGAGGCTTATGAACATCACTCACGTACTGGAACAGAACGGAGGATGAACACTAGCGCTGCTTTTAATTCATAATTGAATACACACACAAATACGTGTGAATGTGTAGACTCTCTTCGCTTTGACGAATGAGGGTTCAACAGGGCAGTTGAAAATTCTTCTTTTCATCCTGTAGCCACCTGGGTTCAGAGTCAAAACTGAAGACTTCTAGTAAGATCTTCTACGTATCCCCGTCGCCTCTTTTCCTTTTCCCATTGAACTTACGAAGAAAGTGTGACGGGGATTGGTAGTGGTGTTTGATTTGCTAACCAAACTGAACGAAGAATATTACCATAGTGGTTTGCATTGTCTGTGCAGAGCCAGTCTCACTCTCTTGCCTTTCAAACATGTAGTGATCTGGTATAGTAAGCGCCAAGAGGTCAGTAGTTATCAAGATGCTGGATTTGTATAGAGTTAGCTTCCCTAAGACGAGTAGTTAAAGAGCTGAAGGGTTTCTTCTGTCCTGGGTCCGCTGGAGTATTTGTGAGTGACCTTCCGGAAGCAATTCCGTAACGTGTTGATTAGCCCATAACTGGGACCCGACAGGTTTTGCTACTCCGGACTAGAATGTGTGTGTCGGCACTCCGTCGCTTATGGCGTTGAGGGTTCCAGTTGATCCGATCAACGGAACAGCCTGCTCGTGAAATTAACGTGCAAGTAGCTGAGCACTCCACAGACACGTGTACCCTTAACGTAGTTCTCGGGGGAGATTCAGCGTGACACAGAGTGTGACAAGGCTGGCCCTTTGAATTACAGGCACAGCAGAAACAGGAAGTAAGAGTGAGAGAAAGTTGTGGTGGAAGAGTACAGCAGGGTTCACCACCATCCCCTGCCGGAGCCTCGTGGAGCTTTAGGTGTTTTCGCTCAATAAACACTCACAACGCCCGGTCTGGGAATCGAAACCGCAATCCTATGACCGCGAGTCTGCTGACATAACCACTGGGCCATTGCGCCTCCACCATGCCGGACTAGAGCAAACCTGGGAATAACAATGGCTAAGATGTGGTTTCACATTCTTCAAACCCTGGAACTATCGAACCAAGACCCCAGCACCAGATGCTGATTTGAGTCATGCAGAGGACAAAATAATCTATGTACATTTTTATATGAGTATGCGCGTGGGTGTTTGTGTGCGCGTGCGCAAGTACGTGTGACTGTGTGTGTATGTGCGCACGCGCATATGTGCTTCTGCATGTTTGTGTGCGCGTGTCTATGTCGTATCATGATTGTCTCCATTCTCACCACCATACACATGATCGATTTCTCCTCTCAGTTCTATCCATTGTTGTCTATGACTATCGACATTCAACTCATTGCTTTCGAAGTATACGCTCTTCTTTTTCGATCTGGCAAATTCCTCTGGTCCTGATATCTCGCCTGCCATTATTGCTCCGGTGAGATGAAGACGGCGAGCTTGACAGAATCGTTCGCACGCCGGGCAAAATGCTTAACGGCGTTTCTTCCGGCTTTACGTCCTGAGTTCAAATTCCGCCGAGGCTGACTTTGCCTTTCATCCTTTCGGGTTTGATAAAGTAAGTACCAGTTAAGTACGGGTTGATACAATCGACTTACCGAAATTGCTGGCCTTGTTCCAAAAATTGAAACCATTATTTTTCTGGTGAGATATCTATTTGGCTTTGTAACCGTCCAGACATTATCTTCTACTCATATATCTTCCCTTTTATTTTTGAGTTGGACTCTACCCAACCCGTCATTTCTCACAGGTCTTTTTGTTCCTTATTTCTTTATTGCCCACAAGGGGATAAACATATATTACAGGTGCAGGAGGTCTTCATCAGAAATCCGCATTTAGGTTGATTCTATACATCAATGCATATTCATGTTACCGTGTATGTTTCGCATCGGGTTGAGTATGTAGTTGTGTAAACAGCTATTGGTCGAGAGCGAACACCATCAAGGATCAAATTCACATTGGCTTTTCCGTGCTAAAACCAGCTGTATTTGTAGGCTCTGTTCACAAAGAGTCCTAGTCACACCGCCGGACTATCACGTGAACAAAGACCACTGATTGAAATGAAAAGGGGTCTGCATGCATGATAAACTCGTGATTTCCATGTGGGTAATCGCAGGGTCGTATTCAACTATTATAAGGTACTTAACTTTAATTCGGTTTTCCAATATAAAAATGGACCCCTACCTCTCGTTTGGATTTTCACTGTTTTTCACTCCTCCCTTTCGTGCAGTAACATTTTGAAATACACTAAATACAGAAGATTTTTTTTTTTTTAAGTTTTATTTATAAAAAAATTTCAAGGCAGACATAAACCATAAATATTTTATAAGAGAATTCTTTAGATATAGTCTTCACCTGAAATTCAAAACTTTGGATGCCATTTTGTAATGTCAAAGAAAGAAACACTAACAAAATTCTAGACTTCAATGTTGAAAATAGGTAAATTGTTTATATGAATTGTGACATTTTGAAATTTCGATGTCACCAGAAGGATGTTGACATGTTATGTCTTGTATTGAAGTATCTTGATATTCTAGAATATTCCTGATATTTTACAGAGACTGTGTCTTGGCAAATATGTTATGTAAGACTGTGAAGAATTTCTCTGGTTCGGCTTCTCTCAAGAATAATAAATTAAAATAAGAAGGAATTAAAGACAGACAGAACCATACCGGATGTACTCTAATATAACATAACCCCGGGTGTTTGGTTTATAAAGTAACCTTTTGTTTTTGGAAATATGTGAGCATGACTTTATAAGATGCCATGTTTGAGTGGTTGTAGAATATTTTAGGAAGGTTTATTAAACATTCCGGGAGTCTTTCATAGCATTATCCGTAAGTAAAACTGATGTGGACATGTATATATATGCACGCAGACATATATATATATATATATATATATATATATATATATATATATATATATATATATATATATGACGCACACACACGCATATACACAGATGTGTAAATACACACACGGACGTCGGTAGAGAGACAGATACACATACGTACGCATAATAACGTGTATAATAGGTTTAAAATGATTCCAGAATGTGTTCGCCTTCTCTATACTTCTAGCTTCCCGTTAAGACCCCATACACACACGTACACATAATACATAATACATACATACATACATACATACATACATACACGATATACATACACACATGTAATGGCCATCCAATTCCTCCAGTTTCACTGGTAAAATTTTCAAGACAGAGCTTAAGTTGATAATGACTGCATGTTATTTTGTGTATGTAATATGTTTGCGCGCGTGCGCATATGTGTGTGTGTGTGTGTGTGTGTGTGTGTATACATGGGGACGGTCATATTTTGCCAAGTAAACACACGCACTGTATGTTTGGTCTTCTCTTCAGCTTTATTATTATTATTATTATTATTATTATTATTGTTCAGTAGTTTTATTATTTTTATAACGTGCTTTCACTTCACTACCGAGCGCAGCTCTGTGCGCCTTGGGTATGTGCAGTGGTTTGCTGTGATGCTCTTATGGTTACTGTATTGAAAGTGTTTTGCGTAGGATGTGTGCAGTGCCCAGTAGTGCAATTTTCTGTATGTTATATATATTTGTAAGTCCTGGTGTTTTTGTTATGTATTTGTCTGAATATTTTTTTATTATACCTAAGGCACCTACTATGATAGGAATTGTTTCTGTTTTTAGATTCCACATACGAGTTACCTCTATTTCCAGGTCTTTGTATCTTGAAATGAAAAAAAACAAAACTGTTTAACGATGTACAGGTACGGAGAAAGTAAAAACAGGAAGTAGAAGACAGAATGAAAACAGGAACTGCAGAATAGAATCTTATGGTACAGGAAATGTGAGCTATATACTAATATGAAGAAGTAAAAACAGGAACTGCTAGAGAAAGAAAACCAAAAGCAAGAACTACGAAATTGAAGCATCATTTATAGTACAAGAATTTAGTTGGATTCTTTTCTGAATTAGATGATTTACTGATGTAAGGAACTTGGTTTTAAAATATAAAGGAGGTGGGATGATGGTTATCATCTTACTTTTATAAGGTTTAACATCTGGGGCCCGTCTTATGTGCGTTTAAGGTACAGTGGACCATAGATCAACTCACTGAGTTACTGGCAGAGAAAAGAGAACAAAGCGTCTCAAAAGAATGCTATAAATCATTATAGTAATTGCCGAATACTGGGTATTTGCTTCAACCATATTTCCAGAAATGAGAAGTGATTTCTAAAGAGGAATGTCAACCGTCTCAGTCAGAGAAAGAACGAAGTTAATATATTTTCTCGTGTATAAGTTGGGTTTGCGGGTACTTTGAAAATACCTCCCAGAGTAACGACCGTGTCCTGCATATTCACGGGTTGCTCTTTGGCACCCATTCATCCACCCTGTCAGGGATACGGCGAAGTCATATTTTCCAATTTTTCTCCTAAAAAAAATATCCCGTACATATGTTACAACCTTTAGTTAAATTGCTTATATCTGCCATGTAAATAAGCGTGAATATTTCACATAATTGCACTTATCTGCTTATGTTAAGTGATGGGTGATAGAAAAAAACTTAGTTCAATTAAAAAAAAATACACTTTCACTATGCACTCACCACCGCCGCTGCCGCTGCCGCCGCCACTACCACCACCACCACCTCTCTACTCTCTTTCTCCCTCCTCTCTTTCTCCCTCCTCTCTTTCTCCCTCCTCTCTTTCTCCCTCCTCTCTTTCTCCCTCCTCTCTTTCTCCCTCCTCTCTTTCTCCATCCTCTCTCTCTCCCCCTCTCTGCCTTGCATCAGAACATCACCCCTCTGCTAAGATTATATCTTTAACTCTCCTCTATATTATCACTACTTTCAACTAACTTTTTTTAACCACGTAATAAATATTAAGTTTCCCCTACCTTACGTTATGGACGCAGCTCTCTTCGTCTTTTTTCTCCCTCTTTCTGTCTCAGTCTTCGCCTTATCCTCTTTTTCTCTTTCCTTTTTCTTTCTCCTCTCTTTCCCTTCAACTAATCACATCAAAGTGTTACAATTACATTCCCTCTACCTCACGTCATGGACGCTTCTCTCTCCCTCTTTTTCACTCTCCCTCTTTTCTCTCTCTCTCTCTTTTCTTTCTCCCTCTTTTTCTCTAATCATATGAAAGCGTTACCGATGGGCTAAGTAACGTAATGACAAGAAGAATTATTATAAGATGGAACTGGATGGTGACAAAGAATCATGGGAATCCGCGAAAGCAACGGAAAAAAGTTTGTACTCCTCTATAAATCACACCCCTAATTTAGTGTTAATTCTTGATACAAATATTTTTACTTTCATATTCAAACTTAGTTTCAGCTTTGCCCCATGGATACGTTGCAGCTCAATTTTTTTTCCAATTAAAATCAAGCGTAAAATAGTGACATATACATGAATAGATAACAATATCGACCAAACTATTAGATGATGTCATACACCACTGATCACAATGCACTTCCAATTCTTTCTTGATTGAACTCGTCTTTTCCATTTTGGCTCAAATTGTTTTGCTAACTTATCTACCCATTGCCACAGAAACCTTCCGAGAGGCCTTTTACGATCTCTTGGATACCACGTGGCAACTTCACGGGTCCACCTGTTGTCTGTGAATCTTGCGACATGTCCGGCCCAGTGGAACTTGTGCCTTCGGATTTCTGCAATTATGTCGTTCACTCTGTTCCTTTCTCAAAACATAAGTAAATACGGTTATAATAATAGCTCAGTGGAGGCGCAATGGTCCAGTGGTTAGGGCAGCGAACTCGCGGTCATAGGATCGCGGTTTCGATTCCCAGACCGGGCGTTGTGAGTGTTTATTGAGCGAAAACACTTAAAGCTCCACGAGGCTCCGGCAGGGGATGGTGGCGAACCCTGCTGTACTCTTCCACCACAACTTTCTCTCACTCTTACTTCCTGTTTCTGTTGTACCTGTATTTCAAAGGGTCAGCCTTGTCACACACTGTGTCACGCTGAATATCCCCGAGAACTACATTAAGGGTACACGTGTCTGTGGAGTGCTCAGCCACTTGCACGTTAATTTCACGAGCAGGCTGTTCCGTTGATCGGATCAACTGGAACCCTCGACGTCGTAAGCGACGGAGTGCCAACAACAACAATAATGACTCAACCGGGTTTCGAAACCGTGTTGTTATCATGTCTTTCTGGAAGCATACCATTTTACGACGGCACTGCCAAATCATATAAATTGCATTTAATAGGGTGTAAACAAAAACAAAAAAACATTTTAAATAAAAGAAAAAGTCTTAAGAAACCAGGAAATATTTCAGAATCTCATAGATTTTGATGGTTGTGAAATAATATTGTTCCTATAATATTGGTACTTTTCCAGTATGGTCTCAATTGTAAAGGTTAAAACGAGATCTGTAACATAGTAAAGAGGAAGCTATGAGAAACAAGTGATGGTCTAATGTCAGCAATTACTGAGTTATGATAGTAATTAGAGAGAGATGTCAATAATTAACGAATTATAAGCAATTGACTCAGCGAACCTAATTCCACTTTTAAAATGTTTTTTTACTAATATAAGTCTAAATGTAGTCTGTTGTTTGTTTAACCCAGAGCCAGCACTGATCAAGCAGACTTAACAGGAAAAGTATTCTAGACGCCACTATCTCAACTTATGGCACTCCGTCGGTTACGACGACGAGAGTTCCGGTTGATCCCATCAACTAAACAGCTTGCTGGTGAAATTAACGTGCATGTGGCTGAGCACTCCACAGAAACATGTACTCTTAATGTGGTTCTCAGGGAGATTCAGCGTGACACAGAGTGTGACAAGGCTGGCCCTTTGAATAACAGGTACTGCTTATTTTTGCCAGCTGATTGAACTGGAGCGACGTGGAATAAAGTGTCTTGCTCATAGACACTACGCGTTACTGGGAATTGAACTCACAACTTTGCGATCGTGAGCTGAATACCCTAACCGCTAAGCCACGCGCCTTCCGTATCTCGACTTATAAGAATGCGTTATCTCATGTGCCCTTACGGCGGCGAGCTGGAAAAATCGTTAGCGTGTCGAACAAAATGCTTAGTGGCATATCTTCCGGCTTTTTACTCGGTTCAAATTCCGTGGCGGTCGACTTTGCCTTTCAACCTTTCGGGGTTGATGAAATAAATACCAGTTAAATACTGGGGTAGATGTAATCGACTTACCTCCACTTCCCCTAAAAATTGCTGACCTTGTGCCAAAATCTGAAATTATTATCTAACTGGTCCTTCCCTTTTTTTGAGGGAGTTAGGTTGTGGTTTGAAGGGTGATTTAGCTGCTAGATTTAGCAGAACAAATGACCACGTTGAAACACCTTGATTCCAGGGAAATAGCATGGTAAGATTTCCAGTCTAGGTATTAATCAATAGATCAATCAATCAATTTTTAGTCCGGATATTGATCTCTAATCTAACATTGCAGTTAGAATTTTATGAATAATGTGTTTTCCAATATTCTCATATTTTATCCTCAGTGGTCATTCTAAAATTCTAATATTCTAAAATTCTAATATTCTAAAGATGTTCATAAAAATTATAAAACAGTAATACTGCTAGTAGCAGCAGGACGGCGAGCTGGCGGAGCAGTTACCACGGCATTTCGTCCGTCTGTAAGTCCTGAGTTCAAATTCCGCCGAGGTCGACTTTACCTTTCATCCTTTCGAGATCAATAAAATAAGTACTAGTTTTATACTGGGGTCGATGTAATTGACTTATTCCCTTTCTCTGAAATTGCTGGCCTTGTACCAAAATTTGAAATCGCTGCCTTACTGCTATTAAAATTTGAAATCGCCGCCTTACTGCGCCAGACAAAATGCTTAGCGGCATTTCTTCCGACTTTACGTTTTGAATTCAAATGCCGCTGTAGCCGACTTTGCCTTTCATCCTTTGGGGATTGATAAAAGCACTGGGATCGATCTAATCAACTCAGCTCCTCCCTCGAAATTACTGGTCCTGTGCTAAAATTTTAAACCAATATTGCTGGGGAGCTGAGTATTATTTCGTTCTTTTGACATTGGAAGGATGATGAAAAGGAATTTGAAACTGGCAGAATTTGAACTCACAACATCAAAAGCCAGAACAAGTACCGCAAAAAACTTTTTTAGACACTCTACCGATCATGTCAACCCATTACCGCACATTTTATCATCCCCCGCCCCCAAATATCGGTAAATAGTTTATATACAGTTTATAATGAATTAATGTTGAAGAAATCTTAAAAAGTGTTTTACGTTTCGGATAGTGGTCTTTTGTCAAGAAAAGGGCAGAGAAAAAAAGAAGAAGCAAAAGAGTTGGAAGAAGAAATGTTCTGTATAATGGTTTAACAAGTTTGATTAAAATGGAATCGTGTGTAATGAATAGCAGATGGAAAATGACGGAGAAAGAACTGGATTTTTCAGCTAAGAGAGAGAGTTTGTAAAGAGAGACGACAGGAATGCGAGTAATTTTTAGTTGAAGGAAGTGTAATTGTGATTGTGCAAGAGTATGTAGACGAGTGTGCGTGTGTGCGCGCGCGTGCGCGTGCATGCGTGTATGTGCGTTGATCAGTATGTAAGGTGGTGTGTTTGTAATACATTATGTGTATACATGCAAGTGTTCGTGTGTATGTCAGTGTGTATGTGTGTGTTTGTGTGTACATTGCTGTGTAAATACGTGTGCGTGCATTTGTGTGTATATGAGGGTAGTTAAGAATGATGGTATATGAGGTGCTGCGTATGTAGTGCGGTGTGTGTATATGTATGTACCTGTCCGTGTGTAGTGAATGGAATCATGGTGTGTATCTATAGCTGAGGTAAATTGAATATCTTGACGTGCTGGTGTTGTGTTTGTGTGAGTGTATGTTCGTGATGTGCGTATGTGTGTGTGTGTGTGTGTGTGTGTGTGTGTGTGTGTGTGTGTGTGTGTGTAAATCGAACATGTTTAGTCCAACGGATTGTGTTGTTCTAAGGCGTAAAATAAGTTTTGTTTGCGTTGTAACTGAAATGCAGGAAAACTACTGTTAGGTAATATCAGAGACAGAAAGGTGAAGGGAAGTATGGTCACTTGAGTAAAGTGGAATAAGTATAGCTTGAGAAAACTAGGAGCTATTACCAGAAGGATGATGGGAAGGAAGCAAGGTACAATGACATTTTATAGAATCTTAACCCCAATTTTTTCTGAAGTTTAGTTAATTTCTTCTCTACATTTCTTTAAGGAATCTTCTGAAGTGTTATAAAATGGAAACAAGAAAGCATAATAAGCATTTTCTCTAAGCAAAAAGAACCAAAACGAAAAGAATATATGGAAAATATGCAAGAACCCAGTGGACAGAAGGGGGAAAAAAAGACAGCAGGAAACTGAATTAGAACAAGAGGAAAGAAATGAAAGATGCGAGAAAATGGAACTTTAAAATATGAAGAAAACGAACATCGTTAAGTCAACAGTTTGAAGGAAATAAAATATAAAAGACACATAACAGTAGAAACGTCTAAATAAAAATTTGCCTGTGGCATCGACAATATTGAAGGAAATATTAATATTGCATGTTGTTTATAATATGCTCTGTGGTTTTAGTTGGAATGGGGTAGCATTTAGAAACCATACTTCTGTTCTAAAATAGAAAATCTGCAGAAATTGATTCACTGAATTTTGACTGCCACAAAGTATATTTTATTTTTGGGCTTGAAATGATTCTAAAAATGGCTAATTCATAATTTACTGTTACCCATCTATTTATCTGACACTCCTTCCCCTGTCTGTCCCCCTCTCGCTCTGTATATGTGTGTGTGTGTGTCGTAAGAAGTTTGCTTTCCGACCACATGGTTCCAGGTTCAGTCCCACTGCGTGGCACCTTGGGTGTCTTCTACGATGGACTCGGGTTGGCCAAAACTTTTTGTCGACGGAAACTGAAAGAAGCATGTGTGTGTGTGTGTGTGTGTGTGTGTGTGTGTGTGTGTGTGTGTGTGTGCGAACGCGTGTTTGTATCCCACCACTTGACAAAACCGGTGTTGGCGTATATACATTCTCGTAACCTGGTGGTTCGGCAAAAGAGACTGATAGAATAAGTACCAGGCTAAAAAAAAAGTACTGGGGTTGATTCATTCGACTAAAAGCATGGCCGCATTCTTACTACTGAAATAAGTAAAAATAAAAGAGATGTGTGTGTGTCTGTATGTAGTCAACTGTACACGGTAGTTGAAATACTGTATCAAGAAGTCGCGGCCATGATGCTGAGCCGGTCACTGGTACACGTTGTACGTGAAGTCGTGTCTGTGATACTGCTGTCTGGATCACTTGATACAAGAGTTCTTGCAAGTTGTATATTCGCTGTTGATCCATGTTGAAGTAATTCACGAACAGTGAAGCGTTGCAACTTGGGTGAGCTGCTTGCTGAGCCGTGTTCGTTGAGAGATGATATTGACGACGTTAAGGACACAATGGTGGCGACAAAGATGGAGGTTGCCGTAATGCTATTGGATGAAGTTGGCAAGTGTCAACGTGGCTGCTGTCGTCTGGCGTTGTCGCTGGAACTGGCTGTGTCATCGTGTGGTCAGTGGCTAGACCTAAAGAGGTCTGGAATCGAAAGACCTCGAAAGAAGGAGAAGGTGAGTTTTTATAAGGAAGCTGTAGGCTAAAAAACTGGGTTGAGAACAGGCTGTCTCACGTGATTTTATTTAGAGGCTCCGATTGGTTATACGCGATAAAATGGCGTGACAGAGTAAGAGACAAATTGTGCCAATATCAACCAATCAGAGATGTGGACACAACGGGTCCAAATAGCGGCCAAGGGCTAGCTGTTACCAGCTACGTTCGAATGTACGTATATATAATAAAGGGAGAGAGGAATTTCACTCGAGTGTACGCTACATGTGCATGAAATAACATATTTTACTGGAAGGTTTAAATTTAAATCGCTTTAAAATAAGAAATTTGTATCACAGGACTAAGGGCGATCTTAGGCAGGCTGGAGGCCAAACATTACAATCATTTTCCGCACAGAACGATGAAGTGAAATCGCCAAGAACCTCTCTGTATCTTGTCTCAGTTATCAACTACCAATAAATCAACAAGTGTTGTAAAATAGTCTTCTTATTTAATAGGTTGTCACCAAACAAAGAGATTAATCGTTCTATTCGTTAATTCATTCTATTATTCGTTAAATACCAGACGTTATATCATTCTTGTCGTTGATAATTTTCTCAACGTTGTCCACCAAGAGATTAAGCGTCGTGCTCAGAACCGTTGTAATTTCTGAAATATTTCCGATAAAACAAACGGCGTTTAATGATAATTATTTGCTTGCCGCTACTAACTACAATCTATTGACATATTATCATTATTATTATTATAACTATTATCATTATTATTACTTTGAAATTATCAATAAACTGTAACTGTTTTTCCTAGCAGTTCCGGTATGAAATATAAACTATGCTTTCAAAGCAAAGAGTGGTTTATTGCTTGTTGGTGTTGTCACTCGTTAGTTATGATTGTCTGTCATTACTGATCAGTCACAATGAGTGGCAGATTAAATGTCAATCAGATATGGTATTTAATCGACAATTCGTGCAGCTACATTTGATCGTCGACATATTTTCGAATCACTTGATCAGAAATCTAGATTTTCCAGGAAATTAAACACATTATCTGCATTTCTGCAATTCTGGTTTGATATACATGTTACACACACACACACACACACACACACACACACACACACACACACACACACACACACACACACACACACACACACTACCCATGGACTTATGACACGAATTGTAGACAGGAACTTCACTGCTGGCTAGCTAGGGAGTTGGTCTGTGGCGAAGTTGACTTCCGGTTAAGCGGGCTTCTACGAAGCAGGAGTTGACCTGGGGGCTGTTGTCCTCATGTGTTTAACTAAATAAATCTTTCACCAACATATTCTGGGTCTCCGTTAAATTTTTTTGTGTGTGTATAGCTCAACTAAAGTTATAACTGGTTACCCCACAGAAGAACAACAGCTCTCGCTTCGCAGATTCAAGTAAACAGAAAAGCAAAGAAACATGGCAAGCGATCAAACAACAGCACTGAAGCTACCGCATATCCGGCCGAAGAGGACTGAGCTACGGTTCACGCAGGCGGAGCGCAATTTAACATACACAAAATAACTTCAGACCGAAAGAAATATTCGTAGGTAGTAGCGGCACTAGATGAGGACACGGAAACGAGGGTACTGAACATTTTAACCCAACTCCCAGCAATGCACAGATACATCACGTTAAAAGACAGGCCGATGGATACATTCCGGATGAGCGACCGGGAAGCAGCAGCCAAGATACTGGAGGAAGAATTAGGCGATTCCGAGCCTTCGGACTTGATGGACTATATGTTAGCATTAGTTCCTACCGGCGAGTCTCCTTCCTTTTTGTTTAGGGGAATATTCCTCCGCAAGTTACCACCCCAGGTCCAGGCCCTCATAACTCACACCGAGATCAAGGTCCTGCGGCAGTTAGCGAAAGCGACCGACAAACGTTTTTTATCCAGTGGTGTTATGGTCAACGCCGTAGGGTCGGTCCCGGAACATGGTAGAATTAAGCAAGGCGACTTGCAAACAACCATGCCGATTCAGAACCCCTTGGCCATCGGCCGTGGGAAACTCCAGGGCTGGCCGCCATTGAATACCCTGGTGGCCGGCAAATACGATCAATTGCTTCTCTATGTCCGCGATCGGAGCTCCGGACGTAGGTTCCAAATCGATACAGGAACAGAAGTCACTGTGAGCCCAGCGTCTCCTTGCGAGTCACCCCAATCTCACTACCCCGATGTTCTCCAAACCTACAGCCCGCCACGGTGTGACACACCACATTCCCCCGCCCCCGCCACCGCCAGTGCACAGTC
>NC_069004.1:11958526-11960716 GCF_001194135.2 Octopus bimaculoides | reverse complement strand
TACTAGAAACAGTAGGCAAATCTCCTTCAACTCACTCACTACCATCTTTAAAAAAGGAAGGCCATAGTAGATACTGTAATCTGAGATAAGCTATCTGAATTAAAGACAGGATGGTCATCATTGGAAGATCTCAATCAAAGGATGGCTCGATCAGGGCCGACTTGATACAAAACAACAACGACGATGATACCGACAACAAAAACAGCAGCAGCAGTAGCAGCAGCAGTAGCAGCAGCAGCAGCAGCAGTAGCAGTAGCAGCAACAGCAGTAGCAGACAGTGATTCCAGATTTATTCATCGCCATATTCCTTGTTATTCGTCAATTATTCCAAATCAAATTCTTTGTGGTATTTACTTAATAATCTTTACGATCTGGGTTCACATCACTCAAATGATCGACTTTGAGATTTCCAAAAACTGAAAACTATTTACTTACTCTGTGAAGGCACACGACCTGGTGGTGAGGGTCTTCTTGGCGCGTCGTATCCTTGAGTAAACCTTTTCATTTTACGTTACTCAAGTCTACTCAACTGTAAATACGTTCCAGCTGGATACTGGTGCAGGGTGCAGTCCTCTTTCTCTCTCTCTCTCTCTCTCTCTCTCTCTCTCTCTCTCTCTCTCTCCGGCCGTCACGCCCTGGATTTTCTTGGTCAAGGATCACAGGGCCGAGTGGATGTCAATGTTTGTTGCAACTGATATAAACACCTACGCGAAATAAAGTGTCTTGCTCAAGGACACAACACGCCGCCAGATATTGAACGCACGACTTTACGATCGTGAGTTGGATACCGTATCTACTTAGACACACGCCTTCATGCAGTCCATTCAGCTGGCAAAAATGAGTTGTACGTGTAATTCAAAAGGCCAGCACATTCACATTATGTGTCATGCTGAATTTCCCTGAGAACTACGTTAAGGCTATATGTGTCTATGGAGTGCTCAGCCACTTGCACGAACTGGACCACTCGTCGTCGTAAACGATGGAGTACCAGTTTTCGCTTTGCCAGTTTTTTTGGTTTTTTTGCACCTAAAACAGCTAGTAAAAGCATGGTCTTACCAAAATATACTCGCTCACTCGTGACAACTTATTCTACCATTAATTATATAAATTACTGTACTACGCGCTCTGTTAATTGACTACTGTTAATTAATTTTTTATGAAACCAAATTGGGAGCAACATTTATTTCAACCAGTAAATATAGATAATTTTTAAAGCTTTAAAATATATATTTTAAAAATTCACGGCACACCTAGGCACTTCTTGTGACGCAGCCACCATCTGACAACCACTAAATTAAAGGTTATGATATGAAGGACTTATTGCTGCTGTGTCTAGCAGTCGAACGATCAGGGAATGAGACCCTCATTGGCATAATGACTGGAACGAGATTTGACTGCCAGTTTTAATACATCGATTGACTGCTTACAAATTCATGTTGGCTCATCTTTGCGTTTAAAATGTTGGTGCGCAACTTTAGGTCAATTCTGATCCAACAGATCTCTAACAAAATGCTTTCAAATCGTGACTAGTCCGTTGCAGCAATTGGATCCAATCCCAAGTTTTGCCACATAGAAATCACATTTCGATCTCGTGTGCAAACCAAGTTGTTATCCAATGAACGGCTGTTATTCACATGATAGTTCGGTGGATCGTCACAGCCTATAAATACAGTGAAAATTGCCGCCAATTTAGCAGTGTTGCAGACGTCAGAGCCGCTATGATCTTCTCCCTTCTCGCCACCTTCAGAGTGATTCGATACCCCATTGGCATTCACTCTCTTCACAGCTGTTTTCACTGCTGCATTTTCAACCTAGAACGATCGATGAAGAAGAAGACTTTATCTGGTGCATAAGCACAGATATTTGTATATGGACACACACCTTTGCTTCGTATGGGTATATATAAGTATCTGTGATGATGTTCTTTGAATATTGTGCTGGTGATGGGAAATGAGCTCTTTTTATTGCTTTAATCTCGAAATTGAACCCAATACGCAATTTACTGTGAAGTTTTATTTACTATTTTTCATTTGCCCGCTTACAACCCATATTTTGTAGGAGTTAAAATAGTGGAATTTTAGCACCTTTGGCTTTACTTTCAGCATGTTCGAGACAGTTCTTTCCTGATCTCTGTTATATAATCGAAGGTTATAAAGGACACAGGTTCGTGTGTCACATAGCTAGCTAGAG
>NC_069004.1:11954482-11955177 GCF_001194135.2 Octopus bimaculoides | reverse complement strand
CACCACCACCACTACTACCACAACTACTACCACCACCACAAATACTACTACTACAACTACTACCACCACTACTACCACAACTACTACCAACACTACTACTACTACTACTACTACTATCAAGACTACTACCACCACCATTACTACCACCACTATTACCACCACTACCACCACCACCACTACTACCACTACTACCACCACCACCACCACTACTATCACAGCTACTACCAACTCTACTACTACTACTACTACCAAGACTACTACAACCACCACTACCACCACCACCACCACCAACAGCAACAACACTTTCATTACACGCGTAGTTTAATAGTCCTTAAAGGTCTGCGATGTAGTTATTTATTTGTGAGTGCTTGAATGAGCGTGCGTTTGTATGTGTGTGTGTGTATAGATGCATATGTGCGTATATGTGTATGTGTGCATGTGTGTGCATGTGTGTGTGTGTGTGTGTGCGTGTGTGTGTAAATAAACCGGAGGGGTATATCAATAATATACTCACTTATTAAATTCTAGGGAAGATGGGAAGATTTGTAGTTTTCTTACCTTTTTCTACTTTCTTTTCTGCATACATGTGTGTGTGAATGTGTGTTTGTGTGTGTGTTTGTGTGCGTGTGTGTGTGTGTATGTATGCCTTTGTGTGCATGTATGTCTCCTCTCTTTCCCATGTATTCTTTATATAT
>NC_069004.1:11952508-11954208 GCF_001194135.2 Octopus bimaculoides | reverse complement strand
TGTGTGTGTGTGTGTGTGTGTGTGTGTGTGTCCATGTAAGAACTTATTCTGGACAAAGCTGCGTGGCGTTCGATTATAAAAAAAGGGAGTAGCAAAAACAGCCGACAACTGACGAGCGAGTTTTCTTTTTTTTTTGTATTTTGTCCTACATTTATCTCTCGTGCGTTTACGTATTTTTCACTCGTTGGTGACGTCCTGTACTTAATGTGTATTTCATATATATATTATATGTAGTTAGATAGATAGATAGATAGATAGATACGAGATGCGTTCAAAAGATATTCAACTTCAATTTTTCCAGCCAAATCTATCGCCGCATGAGCAAAATTCTTTGGGAGTGAGGTGTCGCCACCCTTCTGCTTGCGAGAAAACTTTCTCGCCGGTAGGCTGCGTCAGTTCCCGGCTGTCACGGCTAAAGTACAGGCGTATAGCGTGCACTCGTCGGATTTGGGTTTTCACGCAAGATGATCGAACTCATCGAGCAGGAACCATAAACCGATGTCTCATCACCAGTGGTGATGGCCTTTATGAAGTCTGAGTTCTGATTTGCAGACTGAGAAATATCTATGCGGAGTTGTTCCTGTTGCTTCACCAGCACCTTGGTGACGAATTTTGCCGACACTCACCGCATGCGCAATTCCTCTGTTAAAATGGAATGCACTGATCTTGTGTTTATTCCCATTTCCTGGATTGTTTCACGACGGTCTTGCATAACTATTTACCGACCCTTCTCAATCGACTCCTCTTTTCGACTTGTGGATGGCCTCCATGAACATGCCTCAGTTTCCACTGAGATGCGGTCACGTTTGAAGCGGCTTTACCACTCATTGATTTGGTTTTGGTCATGGCTTGTTGAATCACCTGGATGGTATCTCCATGCTTTTAGCAAAACTTGATGCAATATCTCTGCTCGATGCATTCAATGAAAACGAAAATCCGACCAGCGCGTACTACATGCCTGTACACTTGACATAACAGCCGGGAACTGACGCGGCCTACCGACGTACAGGAAGGGCTGCGTCATCACCCATCCGAAGGATTTTGTCCACGCGTCATGAGTTTTAGCGGGAAACAATTAAGTCGGAAACTTTTTGAACGCATCTCGCATACAGACATATTTAGGTGTGTGTGTGTAGTGAAATGCATGGATTCATAGAATCTTGGGGCTGTCATAGAAAGCTCCTCTAATGAACTCAGCTTCCGTACTACGTAGTAATCCAATATGGAGGAGTACAATGAAGAGTTCTACGCAGATGAAATTCCGGAGATCCAATCGATGAAATTATTTCATGAGGAGTATATAAACCATGAAAAATCTGGAGGTACGAGAGGGGAATATATTTATTTGACCACTTGCTATCTTTATGATTACAGCCGTTTCGCAACCTTCATTATGTAATAACAATTTCAGTGTATAAGTTGATAATAAAAGTTAGAGCATTATGATAACTGTGATGTTCTCTTGATCTGATGAACAAGCCTTATTTTTTTTCATCTTCTTTTATTTGAAAATGTACAATTCTATTGTACAATGCATAGCATGAATATTAGTGATGACATGTAAAATAATTTATTGTATGCTAAAACTTTATGGTTTATCCATTTGTTGTTTAAACCACCTGTCTTCGTCTGTTGTTTTTTTCTTAAATTCTCCCATATATATATATATATATATATATATATATATATATATATATATA
>NC_069004.1:11945670-11950670 GCF_001194135.2 Octopus bimaculoides | reverse complement strand
AATACAGAGACTTAGTTTTGATTTAACCTCGAACTTTATTGATCGCAACGGTTGTTGATTTGTGGCGGAGAAATTTTCATGGCAGGAAAATATTAATAATAAAAAAAAGAGAAAAAGAAGATAACAAATTCCTTGATAATCTGATTTTTATTGTACAACAATAACAACACCGAAATGAAAACAACAACAACAGCAACAACAATAACAATGTACAAAAAAAAGGTTGCGAAATAGTGAGAACAGTCGCAGTTACAAGAGGAACAAAAGTAATAACAGCAAAACAAAAAAACAAAAAAAAATCGAAAGTAACCCAAATAGCAAAAACTACTACTACTACTACTACTACTGATGATGATGATGATGATAATGATGTTGATGATATTTCTCAAAAATACAATTTCCCCTATATTACTTTGAAAGGTCAAAGAATTGTAAATCGTAATTTCTAAATTCTTACAATTAAATTTTAATGAATTCAAATTTCTTTCTCTCTTTCATTCCTTCGCTCAGTCTTCATTCACTGTCTTATCACACATACATACATACATACATACATACATACATACATACATACATACATACATACATACATACACACGTAAGCACGCACACGTATGGAGTCATCTGTCATAAGTTAAAGCTCTTTGTATCACAGGAAAACTCAGAGAATGACCCTTTGACTTCCTGCGTTGTAGAAGTCGATCTGTTGTTGAAAATGGTTTTTTCTCTACTAAGTCACCTATAATAAGTGGTATACCCCAGGAAACGGTTCTAGGACCATTTTTATTTTCATCACCCTATCAGGTACGGGATCACAAGTGCATACAGCCAGCCTAACGAGTTACGCCGATGACACAAAAATACTGATGGCTATCCAATCTTCAGAAGATACAGACACACTCCAAAATGAGCTTAAACCTCATTTATCAATGGACAGATGTAAGCAATATGAAATTTAGCACATCAAAATTTCAGGTTCTTCATTACGGAGAGAATACACACAAATCACAATATTTGACACCAAATAACACAAGGATTCAAAACGCTAATGACATACGGGTCTTAGGAGTAATCATGTTAAATGATGCATCTTTCACCTGCCACATCAAACTGACCACTAAAGACATCTCATAGGATGGATCCTACGAACCCTCGTGACAAGTGAACCGGTAGTTATGTTAACTTTATGGAAAATCCTAGTTCTGAACGGATTAGATTACTGCTCACAGCTTTGATCTCCTAACTCATCTCTTCTTATAGAAGAAACAGAAGTGTTACGAAGAACGTTCACTAGTAAAATATCTTCGGAAACCTTGAAAGCTCTTCGTCTCTACTCTTTTGAACGCCGATGATATATATGTCTGTCTTTGGCTGGCCTCAAATCTCACCTGCGAACCCATGGAAAACAAACTTCAACCAGCTATTCTGATTATATGTCTGTGCACACGTTTTAATGTGGCGTGTGCCAGAGGGTTTGCAAATCCAATGGGGGTCTTAAAAGACATGTTAGGATCCACAATGAGCAGAACTTACTTGCAGGTATTGGTAGTGCAAATCAGAGGCGCAATCTGTGTGGGTGTTTTTTCAAAACACTGTCTGGTTTAAAAAGCCACATCAGACGCCATGAACGGGCTAAGGTGTAGGTGGTCAAACTCTGTGTAAGGAGTAGACAACCACTATGTACATATATATATATGAGAGTTCTAGTGAAAGTGATTTAAAAGTGGACACATAACCTTTCCATTAACTGATATTGTGAGTAAATTTAGTCATCCCCTCTGCAAAAAGTACTGCTCAACATAGTCTTCATCACAAAGATGTGTTTGCGCCGTCGTTGAACTCAACTCTTGAATCATCATTTTAAAACTTCATCTGTGCACTGATTTACCCTCACTTTTACAGCAACTCTCACCTCGGCTGTCTCGAATCGTTGTACCTGAAGATTGTCTTTCATTCGACCAAAATGATGGAAGTAGAAGAGCACCAGATCTGGGCTACACAGTGGATGAGGGAATACTGACCAGCGTGATTTATCGATTGCCTGATTTGTTGGCGGTTCGGCAAAAGAGACAGATAGAATAAGTACTAAGCTTACAAAGAATAAGTCCTGAGATCGATTTGTTCGATAAAAAGCGGTGCTCCAGCATGGCCGCAATCAAATGACTGAAACAAATAAAAGAGTAAAAGAGCAAAAGAATAAATAAAAATAAAAATTCCGATACACTGTGTTATTTGCCTGCAATGGAGAAAAGACGTAATACGGAGGAAGAGTTACTCAAGCAATTTGTGCCATTTAAAAGACTTCTGTCAGTTAAAAAACAAATTCGTGTGCGTTCGAGTATGCTGCTATTCTATCGACCAAGATACCGTTCTGTTGTCTGAAAAATCGCGACGCTTCCAATTGTTAATAATTATGATTTATTACTTCCGTCTTCACTAAGGCGAAGGTATTGTTTTCAGTCGTGTTTGTTTGTTTGTTTGTTTGTCCGTGGACAAGATATCTCAAGAACCGCTGGATGGATTCGGATGAAACTTTCAGGGATGTTTGGCCTTGTGACTGGCACGAACTGATTAGATTTGGGGATCGATCCGGTACCGGACAAGGATTCTGGATTATTTTCCGTTTTTTACTTAAATTTTCAGAGCGGTCGAGTTCAGTTTTAGTATGAACGAGAGTTTGTGAGAGCAGTTGAGTTTTAGTATGAGTTGAGTTTATTTCAGATATTTTCATTTTAAAAATCATCTCTGGCTAATCGTTGAGAGGACGTTGGTGTTGCCTTGGCGGAGGTCTGCGCTCTCTGAGTGCTCTTGTTTCTTTTTTGATTTGACACATCGGAAGCGAACAGTGTGTTTCCCCAGTAAATCACTGGTATTTATCTTCATTTTATCTAGGTTTTTATATGCATACATAGTGTGACATTAAAACTTTGCTTTGGGTCCAGTTTCACGGTAATGAGATCACGTGATCAGCCAACGGACATTTGCGATTTCTCGGTTCTTTGAATATCCCCAGGTCTTTCTTATTTCTTTCTTTCACTTTCTCTCTCAATCTCCTTCTCTCTCCTCACAATCTCTTTCGTATTTTCCTCTCTCTCTCTCTCTCTCAATCTCCTTTGTCCTTTCCTCTCTCCTTCTCTTTCTCGCAGTCTCCTTCGTCTTTTCCTCTCTCTCTCTGTATATATATATATATATATATATATATATATATATATATATGTATATCATTCGTCTTTCTCTCACTCTCTTTCTCAATCTCCTTCGTTTCTCTCTCTCCTCTCACTCCCCCTCTCACTCTTTCTCATATCGAGACATAAACTCAGTGAATATTGTTTTTGTTTTGTTGTTTTTTTGTGTGTACGTAGCATGATGTTTCATTGACAAAAAAGACAAACGAGTCTAATTATCCACTCAAGGCAAGACTAGATGTGTTTAGCTGCAGAAAATGGATCCCGTCACTCGCTGCGAGGTGTGAGATTTTAATTATTCAAGCTCGGTTCTTGTTTGATCGATCACAGGTTTTGATACGCGGCGGGATTTACTCGAAGGCGCTGAACTGTAAGGCGTTGAACTACAACAGCAGCAGCAGCAGCAGCAGTAGTAGTAGTAGTAGTAGTAGTAGTAGTAGTAGTAATACTACTACTACTACTACTGCTGTTGCTGCTACTGCTACTACTACTGCTGCTGCTGCTGCTGCTGCTACTACTGCTGTTGCTGCTACTGCTACTACTACTACTACTACTACTACTACTACTACTACTACTACTACTACTGCTGTTACTACTACTGTTGCTGCTGTTACTACTACTGCTGCTGCTACCACCACTGCTACTACTACTACTACTACTACTGCTGTTGCTGCTGTTGCTGTTGCTGCTACTACTACTACTACTGTTGCTGCTACTTCTACTGCTGCTGCTGCTACCACCACTGCTACTACTACTACTACTACTACTACTACTACTACTACTACTACTACTACTACTACTACTAATGCTGCTGCTGCTGCTACTACTACTACTGCTGCTGCTGCTACTGCTACTTATAATGATAAGGAGGAGGAGGAGGAGGAGGAGGGAGATTTCTTTCATGGCCGCAAAGATGAAGACGGACGGGATATAACGAATATGAATTGGAAAATCGGTGGAGTTAAACAGAAGACAGAGGCGAGAACCCATCAAAAGTCATAGCAGCTCTACCAGCTCAGCATGAATGTACAGACCCCGTTTACCAGGGTCTCTGTACATAAATACCCGCACACGTGACCAAAAGATATCAACAACATCACAAACACCGCCTACAACAACCACACCATCAACAACAACAACAACAACACCAAAAATGATCTCAAAGTTTGGCACAAGGCCAGTTATTTTAGGAGAAGGGTTGAAGTCGATTACATCGACCCCCCAGTGCTCAACTGGTATATAATTCATCGACCCCCGAAAGGATGAAAGGCGAAGTCGACCTCGGCGGTATTTGAACTCAAGAACGTGAAAGACGGACGAAATACCGCTAAGCATTTTGCCCGGCGTGCTAACGATTCTGCCAGCTCACCGTCTTACAACAACAACAACAGCAAAAACAGCACCATCACCACCACCACCATCACTAACAACAACAACAATAGCCACAACAGCATCATCAATTCTATTTTTGCTATGGTTCGCCGCCATTATCAATCAATTTGATTGTCTCATGACCATGTTTAATGCTGTACGTATAACGACCGGTGTATGAAGACCTGAAACAGTTGCGTTAAACGTCAAAATACAGTTGCGGTTGATGTATGATGGAAGGATGAAGCTAACGATAGCAAATATGGCACAGCCCAGGCGTGGCACAAAGCAAGAGGGGCGGGTACAAATCAAGGGTGGCACGAAAGAAATACTTCGAAAGTGAAAGTAAATGTTTGAAAGATTTTGGTTTAGTGGTGATGATGGTGCTGGTGGTCACGCTGGCGGTGGCGGCGGCAAAGATGGTGGCCGTGGTGGCGGCGGTGG
>NC_069004.1:11942981-11945460 GCF_001194135.2 Octopus bimaculoides | reverse complement strand
GGCGGCGATGGCGATGGCGATAACGGTGGAAGCGGTGATGGTAGCGGCGGCGGCGGCGGCGGCAGCGGCAGCGGTAGCGGGGGCAGCGGCGGTGGTAGTGGGAGCAGCGGTTGTGGTGGCGGCAGCGGAGGCAGTGGTGGTGGAGATAAGTACCTCTCAACACTGTAACCAGTGGCAGTACTATTTTTTGAATAGACGTTTGGCTAAGTTAATAATCAGAGTTCAACTTCTCTAGACCCCGTTCCCGCTTATTGTAATCGAGGTCAGAGCCTCTGACACCACGACCACAATGTTTCAACGAATCCTACCGCTAAACCACTAACAATACTACCAGAATATGTTTTGAAACATCGTAACAGCAACAGAAGTGAATAGCCATAGCTGGGGGGTACGGTCGTGATTTCTTTGATATCTTTTCGATCTAATCACGTCTGTCTTTTGAAGAATCCTCGTATTTTCGCTCAAACGTCGACTGAAGTTTATAAGTTAATGCATTCTTTTTGGATTCTTATTGAAAGAGAAAAGAAGAAAGCAAAGCGAATGAGTAGCCGTACAAGAGGAGATGAACTAAAATATTGATTCAGTTAGTTGCTAGTTTCAGTGAAGTTGAAGATAAGTTTATTAATGTTGTTAGTTAACAAGTGTTAAGTGGAGTTACAAATGTTTATAAAAACCGAAAATTCTGTGTGAGTGTGTGTGTGTGTGTGTGCGTGCGTGTGTGCATATGTATTTGCTTATTCGTGCGTATTGTATGTTGTGTGTATTAATATTCTCTCTTTACTCTTTTACTTGTTTCAGTCATTTGACTGCGGCCATGCTGGAGCATCGCCTTTAGTCGAGAAAATCGACCCCAAGACTTATTCTTTGTAAGCCTAGTACTTATTCTATCGGTCTCCTTTTGCCGAACCGCTAAGTTACGGGGACGTAAACACACCAGCATCGGTTGTCAAGCGATGGTGGGGGGACAAACACAGACACACAAACACACATACATATATACGACGGGCTTCTTTCAGTTTCCGTTTACCAAATCCACTCA
Organism: Octopus bimaculoides; assembly: GCF_001194135.2. NCBI lineage: Eukaryota > Metazoa > Mollusca > Cephalopoda > Octopoda > Octopodidae > Octopus > Octopus bimaculoides. The sequence goes on along the minus strand of NC_069004.1, from coordinate 11,944,421 downwards.
CAAGGCTTTGGTCGTCCCGAGGCTATAGTAGAAGACACTCGCCCAAGGTGCCACGCAGTGGGACTGAACCCGGAACCATGTGGTTGGTAAGCAAGCTACTTACCACACAGTCACTCCTGCGCCTAATATGTGTATGTATCTATATATTTGTATGTATGTGCGTGTGTACATGTATATATATGTGTGTGTTGATTGTTTCACTGGTGATTGCTGTCACCTTGAGCTTCCTCGTTGTCAATGGCATCCCTGACTTTCCGTCCATGACTTCTCAGATGACTATTCATTCCCGTTGCATATCTCCATGGTTTGAAGCATAGGTGACAGACGAAAGCTGTTACTTACTCTGCGTGCTTCCAACTGGTTAGATCAATATATGCTGCCGTTCTTCCATCGCCATAGGACTTCCCGTAGATGAAATGACATATGACGTCACCACAAAGACACAAAGAATCATCTGTACGTCACTGGATTATAGAGCTTCTGTGAGTCGCCATGATAGATCGCTGACCACGATATTAAAAAAAATTTGTTTCTCCTTGTTTTTCTCCTTATTTCTTTCTGTTGAAGAGCGTAGCTCGAAACGTTAAAGACTTTCTCTATTCCCGAGCGTTAAACTAATACATCCTTTTGTTGTTTACACCACCTGTCCTCGTCTGTTGTTGTTTTTTCTTAAATTCTCCCTTCTGTGATTAGTACCAAATGACAGGCTGTAGCGAGATGACTAGTAACCGCATGAAACTGCAGGTTTCACATCAGAGAGTCACTCTCCTAATAGGATACTCTGACAATTGTAAGGGTTCCCTTACTCCCTCTGGAATTGTTATATCGCACGTGCGGATGACCTCTACTCAACACTCACTTCCGACGACTCGACTCTACCGAACTCAACGTCTAGTCTACCGTCGACTCCGTCTCGCTCTCTCGCTTTTCCGCTCTGCTCGACGTTTTTCGTCTAGCTATTTATACGTATTGGACTAGCCTACTTATCGCCTGGGAGCAGCCACACAACAGGTATTTATTTACTTTAAAGAATTCTCTATAAAGCCCGGAAGTTGGCTCTCCTGAAGGAATTACTCTTACCATAGAACTTTCAGTAGATGGAATGACAAATGACAAATGACAAATGAAGTCACCATAAAGAGACATCTGTACATCACTGGAATATAGTGACAAACACTTGTACAACTCGAATACAATTATCTGAGCCTCTGTAATTAGTAACCAAAAACAGGCCGAAGCAAGATGACCAGCAATCATGTGAAAGTGAAGGTTTTACATCAGGGTATCACACTTCTAGAAAGATGCTCTGCCAACAGATAGGGGTCCCGCATTCTCGGTGGTTTTACTGCACACCCTGACACCAACCAAGGGTAATTCTGCGTCCCCATGCTCAAATGTATACATACATATAAATATGTATGTATTATGCATGTATATATA
>NC_069004.1:11940465-11942930 GCF_001194135.2 Octopus bimaculoides | reverse complement strand
ATATATATATATTAATGAATAGGTCCGTATGTCCAGGTTCAAAAGAGTACTCCATCTAACGAGAGTACATATTGTTTTTTTATGACCACTTCACAAGTATAGCCCATAAAAAAACTATATATATGTGTGTGTGTGTGTGTGCATGCATGTATGTATGTATGTATGTATGTATGTATGTATGTATGTATGTATGTATATCTCTATCTATCTATCTATCTGACTGTCTGTCTGTCTGTCTGTCTGTCTGTCTGGTAGACGGAAACTGGATGAAGCCTGTCATGTGTGTGTGTTCTTTGTGTCTGTGTTTGTCCCCTACAACCGCTTGACAATCGGTACATCCCTGTAACTTAGCTGTTCGGCACAAGAGACCGATAGAATAAGTATCAGGCTTAACGAAAAAAAAAAAGATATATATATATAGTAGGGTTGACTCATTCGACTAAAACTAAAATTCTTCCAGGTGGTGCCCCAGGATGGCCGCAGACTAATGACTGAAACAAGTAAAAGATAAAAGATACATTATGTGGGAAAAAAAAGCAGATAAAGGACGCCTGGAACAATTCAGTCACAGGTCTTATTTATCAGGTTTGACTTGAGGTTAAACACTGCCTAATTCCAAATGATTAACATATTTACTGTATTTGGTGACATAAATGACAAGCAGGCGTATAAGATGCATCCCAATTTCAGTAGCGCGTATTCAAGGCAAAATAGTTTTTAGTGCATGAAATTACATAATATAGGGCTGACGTCGCATATAAGACCCAGGTTGATTTTTTTTAAAGCGTTTTTTTTTTTTGGAGAAAAAATCTCTTATATGTTGTCAAATACGATGTGTTGGATGTAAAAACAAATATTGTTTTAAAATTTTGACACAAGGCCAGCACGTTCAATCCCAGTGCTTAGCTGGTACTTATTTTAATCGATCCTGAAAGGACGAAAGATAAAGTTGACCGTGACAGAATTTGAACTCAGAACGTAAAGACGGACGAAATGTTGGGAAGCACTTTGCCCGGCGTGCCAACGATTTTGTCAGCTCGCTGCTTTTATAAAAACAAATTTTATCGTTATTTTTTCCTCGAAACGTTCATTAGTTCATTGCATAGACAAGATGTGGGGTTATTAATTAGTACAGTCGGTAGAGAGAAAGAGGGAGAGAAAGAGAGGGGGAGATAAAGAGAGAGGGAGAGGGAGAGAAAACGGATGAAAATCATTATTAATTATATCATTATTATTAACTATTGGCACATTAAAAAATGCGGTGAACTGACAGAATCGTTAGTGCGTTGAACAAAATGCTTAGTAGTATTTCTTCCTGCTCGTTACATTTTGAGTTCAAATTCCAATAAACAGCGCATGAGTTTGCAAGTAGGGCCCAGTTAGAATTTTCTTCAGGTCGAGTAGCCTGTCCCGTTCAAAAGGTCCCTGAATAAATGGCTTGGCAGAATCGTTAGCACACCAGGCAAAGTGCTTGGCAATATTTCATCCTGTCTTTACGTTCTGAGTTCGAATTCCGCCGAGGTCGGCTTTGCCTTTCATCCCTTTTGAGATCGTTAAAATAAAGTAGCAGTTATGTAGTGGGGTCGATGTAATCGATGGCCCCTTACTCTCAACAATGCCGGCCTTGTTCCAAAACTTGAAAGAATTATAGACACTTTAAACAGCATGTACTGGCAACTTGGCGACTACTAAACAGACCTCCATTCTTCTTATGTAAATGTTCTTCGCTGAATTGCTGCATTTTATAGGGGTTACACTGTATTTAATAGGGGGTTACACAGTCTATCATACAGTCTTCTGTATGGTTTTGGTATTTATCATCAAGTATCTAAACTATCAAGTGTCTAAACTATAATTATCATTCGTTCTGCATGCACTCGTCCAGTGCTCGAGCATTGCTGATCGGCGGGTTTATGTCGTACAGCAGCTGTTGCATGTGGGACGGATCCGGCTATCAACTGAATCTGTCGTGAAGATCGCCCCGCACCTCCACCCTGGATGCAGGCTTAGTTGGGTGGAGGTGCTTGTCTCCCCCTCGTAAACATAAGGACACAGGAAATGTGTCAAGGCCGACAAGAAGCGGTGCAGCTTCCTAGGTCTAAACAACAGTAGTAGTATTCCCTTCAGGGGACTGTCACATTAAGCTGACAGCATACAACTACTTCATTGTATCACTGCTGCATAAATCTCTCTGAGAGATTTGGAAATATATTCTAAACATATTCTTATTCGACCAATCCCTTATCAACTTCAAGTTTCACTCGGAGAAGAAATTTAAAGTGGGGAGGAAAGTGTTGTCTTCCAGCCATTTCGATGGCAGTGGCAAGCACGGTGCAAGTGAACGACCCGGCCCTTGAGCATACGCCTGTAATCGGAGATGAGGAACTGAGAAAAAGCATCTGCCCCAAAACTCAGGGCACCCGTGGCTTTACGGGGATTTACCTCGAGCGACCCTCGAACGTATT
>NC_069004.1:11939003-11940244 GCF_001194135.2 Octopus bimaculoides | reverse complement strand
TCCATAATGTTTTCTTTAATATACAAATATAAGAATATATAAACAACTGTCTGATAAGGGTACACCAGATACATGCATCACAACCATATGTGCGCAACACGGTGATCTCATATCAAGATAAACAGTGCATGATCTTGCAGTCGGGACCCAGTTAAAATTTTCTTCAGGTTGAGTAGCCCATCCCGCTCAAAAGGTCCCTGAATAAGGGTTGTTTAAGGATGATGAACGAAATACCCATGTTTCTAGGGGTGAATTATTCAAACGCCAAAGAATTCCTCTCAACACATGGCTACGATGCTCTTCCACTACTCCTGCTCATGATCAGAGATGCACATATCGCCAGCTACTAAGGAACGTGCTCAACTAGTTAAGGTCAAGCAAATGAGAACCAAATCTGCGGTATTGAGCAGAATATTTACAACAGACCATCTTCCAATCAGTTAACACTTCCAATCAGTTCAGATCAGAAGCCATGAGAGTCACTGCCTAGTAAAGCATCAGGGCACTTGTTGTTGTTGTTGCAGTTATTATTATTATTATTATTATTATTGTTCAGTAGTTTTATTTTTATAACGTGCTTTCACTTCACTGCCGAGCGCAGCTCTGTGTGCCTTGGGTATGTGCTGTGGTTTGCTGTGGTGCTCTTATGGTTACTGTATTGAAAGTGTTTTGCGTAAAATGTGTGCAGTGCCCAGTAGTGCAATTTTCTGTATGTTATATATATTTGTATTTGTATTATTATTATTGTTATTATTATTATTATTATTATTATTATTATTATTATTATTATTATTAATGCGGTGAGCAGGCAGAATCGTTAGCACGCCTATCAAAAAAGCTTAGCTGCATTTCATCCGTCTTTTACGTTGTGAGTTCAGATTCCGCCGAGTTCGACTTTGCCTTTCATCCTTTCGGGATCGATAAAATAAGTACCCTGATGAGTTGTATGATGCAGTGTGCGATGCGATGTTTGATGCTGCTGTAGGCGGTGCGCTGTATGTGGTGTACTTTACATAAAGTGAGGTACATTTGTAATTCTCCGTCATGCTTAACGTATGTATATAATGTATGCGAGTTGCTTGTATGTATGGTATGTGTACGCGTGTCAATGTGTGTACGAATGCATATATATATATATATATATATATATATATATATACACACACGATGTATGTCGAAATGATGTGAGTGGTGTATTTGGTGAGGCGCAAGTGTGCGTGCGTATGTGTGTGTGTGTGTGT
>NC_069004.1:11935306-11936816 GCF_001194135.2 Octopus bimaculoides | reverse complement strand
TATAATATATATATATATATACATATAAACCGAATGTAGTTTTTCTGATTTTATATTTATTCCTGAAGATGTGTAAAGAAATTTTGATTTACTAAGTCTCTTAATGAATTCTTTATACTGAAATATATATTGAAGAAGATAAATATGTTCATTTGACTATATACGTTTTTGCGTCGTAACTCCTTTATTATTATAGTTAATTATAATATAATTAAGATTCCGTTGACTTAGGTACTTAAATTGAGGCACCTTGCTAGGTCGGTATAATCCACACACTCAGACAATATTAATTGAATATCAAGACTCCGTGCAGGGGTGTTTGTACCTGATATTCCTGCCGTGTGTGCAGACAACGCAACCCCAGTTAAGTGACGACATCCGCTCTTGATAAGTCAGACATTTACTTTTTATAAAGGTACTTTCTACGGTATTTCCGAAGTGCAGATTCCAAGTTAGGTTAATAAAATATAAATGAGTAACAAAGATGAACAAATGCCAATTCATTACGGCCGTTTCTAGCGGTTCCTTTAATTGATAAATGAAGATATTAGATCATTTGATAGAAACCGTTCTTGTCAGATGACGGCATAGACTTCAAACATAAGGGATACAACCATTTTCTTAACATATTCACATCAGTAATGGAACTCAAGATATTTACATTGTTACTTTTGTTATATCTGTGGCAGAATGAGTTTAGAAAATAATGCATACCTTGTCACGTCTACTATAGTTTAAAGAGTAGCAGAAGAAAAACTGGGGATCTGGAAAAAAAGTGGTGACCTAGTTAATTACGCTTAGAAGGTATGCATTATTTTCTAAACTCATTCTGCCACAGATATGACAAAAGTAACAATGTAAATATTTCAAGTTCCATTCTTGATGTGAATATGTTAAGGAAATGGTTGCATCTTCTATGTCCGGAGTCTTTGCGGTCATCTGACAAGAACGGTCTCTTTCAAATGATGTAATGTTTACCTTAATCAATTAAAACAGATCCTTGAAACGGCCGTAATGAATTAACACCTGTACATCTTTGTTACTCATCAATATATATATATGTATGTATATATATATATGCATGTATATATATATGGGAGGATATACAAAAAATAACAACAGACGAGGACAGGTGGTGTAAATAACAAAAGTATATATTAGTATGACGCTCGGGAATACGGAAAGTCTTTGACGTTTCGAGCTACGCTCTTCAACAGAAAGAATACGGAATATATATATATATACATACACACATAAATATATATATATATATATATATATATATACATATATATATAAGTATATATATATGCATAAATATATACATACATGTGTGTGTGTGTGTATGTATGTACATGTATATATGCATATGTATATGTATGTGTATATATATATATATATACATACACACATATATACATATGTGCATGATCTACTATAAACACACACACATGTGTGTATGTGTGCGTGTGTGTGCTTGTGTGCGTGTGTGTGCTTGTGTGCGTGTGTG
>NC_069004.1:11932900-11933743 GCF_001194135.2 Octopus bimaculoides | reverse complement strand
GAGAGAGAGAGAGAGAGAGAGAGAGAGAGAGAGAGAGAGAGAGGGTGAAAAATAAGTAAACGCGAAAACGGTCAGAAGCCGAGTGGAATGATGTTGGGAAGCTAATAATGCCTGCTGCTACACCAGTCTGTAGTACTGCAAGACATAGTAAGAATTGGTAGTAAAAGAACACGATGGTGATCGCAAACTGTCCAAACATCACCTCTGTCACTGTTAAGAAAACGAAAGTCAAAAACACCATCGGCATCGTTACTACCAACATCAACAACAACAACAAGAAGAACAACAACAACACAGATAGTATTACTACTAATAATAGTTATAACAACAACAATAATAATAACAGTAATAATAATAATAATAATAATAATAATAATAATAATAATAATAATAATAATAGTCATAATTCTAGCCATTTTCATAGGCGTCGTCATACGCCAAACAGCAATGACAACATCAATAAGTGTAGACTTGAAAGCCGCTGTCTCAAAGATCGCACGAGAAGCAAATCCAAATCTTTGTTACATTCTATGGGACTTCTTTATTACAAGGCTCTGTTCATTAACATCATAATAACACTGGAAATTATACAAGTCGGATGTTATTCGGATATCAACACGGAATGTCATCTTAGCTGCCAGACATACAGCGAGGTAAGAATTTTTTATGATTGATCGTAATAACAATTATTACTATATATATATATATATATAGTCTACGTTTTGTTTGCAATGTCCTGTACCCAGATATGCACCTATACATACAGGTGGATGTCGGTATGCACATACCTGTACGTATATATGCATATACTCATTTACTATTTGTTTATATATATATATATAT
>NC_069004.1:11928583-11929222 GCF_001194135.2 Octopus bimaculoides | reverse complement strand
CTGAAAAGAGTTCGGATCATTAAAAAGAAAATGGCGCGCTGACATACGCTTAACATCCAAATACATACAACACACGACCACACACACACACACACACACACACACACACACATACACACACACACACACACACACAGTTGCATATATGCCAGAAAAATAGGCTATGAATCTTCAAAAGGCTTGTGAGGAGCTTCGAGTCGTGGAACAACTGGGTATCTTAATTGTTAAGAAACAAAATCAGATGCCGATTACATGGTTCCTTTATGGAAATGAGTCTGGAGTACAAATGGCTGAACTCTAAAGCTCTGATTCATGGTTAAAAATATCCGTTAGTATTTTGGCGCGAATATAACTGGTTAGTAGAAGTACGTCCTGTTTGTATATGATACAAGCGCGCACACACACATTGCACAGAAGCGCGCGCGCATACACATACGTACACGCGCGCGTGAATGTTGGTAATTATGTGTATATACCCCCATAGGTGTGTGTATACACACACACACACAAATGCACACACATACACACACATATTCATTTGTCTCATAGTTAAGTATGCGTCAAAAATGACATGATTTGATAGGTATCACAATAGGCACACAATATAAATATATGCATATATATATATATATATATATA
>NC_069004.1:11927031-11927554 GCF_001194135.2 Octopus bimaculoides | reverse complement strand
CGCCACTATACGGCGCAGCCTCTATAAACATCATATCTTGAAATCAAGGGGTGACGTTGGCGCTAAACACAACGTTAAAATCTTAGAGAAACCTGAAAGATCTATCAAATCGCAGTTATGTGAGACAAGACCGTATGTATTGATAGGGGCAATGTATGTACATGCATATCTGTATATGTATATATACATCTATCTATCTATCTATCTATCTATTCATATATACTTATATATACACATATATGTGTACATATGTATACATATGTATGTATATATATATATATATATATGTACCGGAGTAAGCACATAAAATATGCAACAAGGTGGAAAAAAAGAGTACTCAAATACCAGAGGTAGAGTAATATGCTTTATTTAAAAGCAGCAGAAATATAACAAAAGACTGTTACTCGGAGTTTCACGTTCAACTCACGTGAAACTCCGAGTAACAGTCTCTTGTTATATTTCTGCTGCTTTTAAATAAAGTATATATATATGTATATATATATGTATATATATACGTATATAT
>NC_069004.1:11924116-11926104 GCF_001194135.2 Octopus bimaculoides | reverse complement strand
AGACAAGTCTTTCACAATGACAACATCATTTCCCGCCTTTCTTGTAAATCTTTGTGACTCTCTGTTTCTACGTAAGAGATATTTATCAAGCTTAAGGAAGTAGGCTACTACTACTACTACTACTACTACAACAACAACAAACAATAATAATAATAATAATAATAATAATAATAATAATAATAATAATAATAATAATAATGATAATGAAACTTTCTACTAAAAGTCCTGAAATTTTTGGGAAGGGGACTTGTCGATCACATCAACCCCAGTGCGTAACTGGTACTTAATTTATCGACACCGAAAGGATGAAAGGCAAAGTCGACCGCGGTGGAATACTACTACTACTACTACTACTACTACCACTACCACCACTACTACTACTACTACTACTACTAATAATAATAATAATAATAATAATAGGATAGGCTGTCATATTTGGAACGGCTTTGAATATAGGTTTCTGTTCAAGCAGGGCTGAGTGGGGCCAAAGAACAACAACAAAAACGGTTCGTGATTTCTTCCCCCTTGACCTCTACCAGATGACTATATTACACACACACACACACACACACACACACACGTTTATATACGCGAGTGAGTGAACGGAAGAAAGTAGTACGCAACTAATTTGCTTGGTGTTACAAAACAGTTTGACTTATCGCCACAACGTCTCCAAACATCTGACAAGGTGGACGTATCCTACGCCTACGAAACTTCAAGTAAAGTGGAACGGAGCCAAACATTAGTCATATATATATATATATATATATATATATATATATATATATATATACATACACACACACACACGTGTGTGTGTGTACCTACGTATACATACACTCATAGATTCTGTTGTTGCTTCAGAGTCTCAATATGGATTTAGATCTAATAGAGGCACCACAGAAAATTGTAGAAGAATCACACAGAGCAGAGCGACCTCCTTTACCAAAGTCTTTGACATGGTGAAGAAAAATGCATTGTAGAGACTCTTGGAAACTGCATTGTTGAGACTCGTTGTAGAGACTCTTGGTGTATCCAACTAAATTTGTTGATTTGTTAGTCCAACTCCATATCGTTATGAAGGCCTACATCAACTTAAATGGTGCTCTCTGTCAGAACTGATTCTAGTAAACAACTGTGTTAAATAGTGGGATATGCCAACACCAGTTTTGTTACCTAGGAACTTTGCAGTGTGCTGACAGCTCTTACATTTAAGCATCATAGTCTTTGGATGTTTATTCTTTACCAAACAACAGGTAAAATGTTTTGTCTGAGTTGTTTTAAAGAACATTTGTTGTACGTTCGTTTTTGAGGCTTTGTCTATCTTGGCAGCTCTGTCTTCAGGGACGGATCCTTAGATTCATAAAAGGTCACAAATCAGGGACCAACACGTGATGCTTTTATGAATACAACCTGAAGAGCATCTGTAGAATAATGTCGCCCTTTACTGCTTGACTGAAAATCCAGTTTGGAAGAACGCAAAGGAACGCAGCCGCTGTTGATGTGATTCTTGATCAAAATTTTGAGCTATATCTATCGCGAAAGAATTTCAAAACGAGAAGAGGGATAGATAGTCATCTGAGAGTCTATGATGGAAATGGTTTTTAAATCTGTTACAGGCATATATCTGTAATGATGATTATACTCGAAAAGTAGTTGACGACCATCATACATATGTATATATACATTGTTGCATGCATGCAAGCGCCATCCCTGAAGAGCACATGTATTAGATAGCCGTCCAGTTACCTATTAGCCAGTACGAAACCGATTAGTAAGATCGGCTGTAATGGATCTATAATACTGTACACTATTGACAAATATATGAGCGACTATTTTTCCTCACTTAGATGATTATACAGACACGCACACACGCTCATATATATATATACATACATACATACATGCACACACACACATACACACACACACTTATATATATATATATATATATATATATGTATATATACATATATATACATATATAT
>NC_069004.1:11920830-11922555 GCF_001194135.2 Octopus bimaculoides | reverse complement strand
CACACACACACACACACACACACACACACACACACACACACACACACGCTTATACACGCATTTACACACGCACAGAATCACAAACACACATACTGTAACCATTTTAAGGAAATAAAGCATTTCATAACGCAGTTCCTGATCTACAAAGACGTGACAGACACGGCTGGAAAGACTTACTCATAAGTCATAAATCTACCATTAACATCGTTCGGGATGTTATTAATACTCCATCTTCAAAATATTCTTTCTTTACCATTCCTCACCAAACCCACCAAAGCATTAATCTGTCATTAAAGATTATTTCTAAATACAAAGTGGTTTATTCGCAACAAAAAGCCCAACGCTTCAATATTATTTGGTTCAATTACTCACACTTCATTAAGGGCAATAAATAATCTGTTAACAACAGAAATTGTTGGTAAGTCTATAATTTTCACTGAATCTATACAAATATTAGTAGAAGCCATCTAGTTATATATCTCGACATTTAATTCCAAGCCATTCTACAAACGGCAGTCTACAGTTTGATAAATGTTCTTTCAGAAACTTAAAAACAGTCGTTTGGTATTCATTTCCTGGCTGTTAAAGGCAGCTGAAGATTAATTAAGAATTCTAACTTGATATTACTGCTCGGATCTTGATGGCACCAAATATTGTCATCACCGATAAAGGCAGAGAAATGAGGGAAATATTGATAGAATATGGCAGTTTAGATTGTGTGTGAGTGTATGTATGTATATGCATGTCTATGTACGTGTGTATTTATGTGTAAATATTTGTATTGATGTACGTATGTGGATTTTGTGTGTGTGTGTGTGTGTGTGTGTGTGTGTGTGTGTGTGTGTGTGTGCTTGGAAGAGTGTATGTTTGTGTGAGAAAATGGATATAATGTATGCATATGCACGTAATGCGTGCATATATGTGTGTACATATATGTATGTATGTGTGTGTATGTATTTACATACACACACATACATACATATATGTACACACGTACAAATGCACACACATATATATACACACATATTTACATACATCTATACAAACACACACGCACACTTTCTCTTTCCCTCTCTCTCTCTCTCTCAATCTACACGCGCGCACGTACAGTGCATTGCATACGTACATACATACAGATTCACATCTCAAACCACAGTATTTCGTTTATTAAAGACGGCTCACTCGCCTATAATTCTCAACAGGAGCCTTTATGTGGCTGTTGTACTTACTAGAAATAGCAAGCAGTTAGTCATCAAATGACATGCTACGTTAAAAAAAAAAAAATACTGCAGACCCACGTTGGTATGATATGCAAGTTGAACCTGACTGGCAGGATTTGAACTCGGCTATGAATTAACGAAATTAATTATTGCTCAATGATTAACCATCTGTGCCACCCTTACTGACCTGATAAGAATATCGCAATATATTTGATATCTAATTTTGGCACAAGGCCAGCAATTTCGGGGAGGAGGCTAGTCGATTGCATCAACCTCAGTGCTCAACTGATATTTATTTTATCGACCCCGAAAATATGAAAGTCATGACTTGGGCAGAATTTGAACTCAAAACATATTCTTTTTTGTCTAGGCACAAGGACCGAGATTTTTTGTGGGGGGGGGGGCAGTCGATCAGATCGACCCCAGTACGCAACTGGTACTTAATTTATCGACCCCGAAAATATGAAAGTCATGACTTGGGCAGAATTTGAACTCAAAACATATT
>NC_069004.1:11919099-11919937 GCF_001194135.2 Octopus bimaculoides | reverse complement strand
ATATATATATATATATTACATTACACAAACATATATGTGTGTGTATTTATGTATATCCTTGTGTAATGTTAAGTGTGTATATGTATATGTGTGTGTGTACGTGTGCGTGTATGTGTGTATGTGTGTGAGTGTGTGCGTCTGTGTGCGCGCACGCGCCTGTGTTACACTAAACAGCTCTCGGTGTCAGTTTGTATTACATGACGACGCTCATCTGGAGGTCTGTAGCCAACTCATCCTTCGACAGGATATATGTATTTACCATTCACTGGCGTGCATCCGGAACAGGTAAACTAACTCCCCTTTTTACTGAAGGCGGCTGGGTAGGTGGGTGGATGAGGGGGGTGAACTAGGATCGGTACCGACATCATTTACTCACGGTTAAGCGCGTGCTGTTTTTAGAAGGGGGTGACCATAACCGGAAATAGATTACATCGTACATATTACGCGTCTTAAAAGCACACATACACTTCATTATTAAAAGTGGAGATATACCTGAATACCTGCAAACGTACTAACTGCGGCAGAATAACATCCTTTATTTTACACCGTAATTGCTCTGGCGCTAATGAAGTTAGGCAAGTGCTGAGGATCCCTACGTATAACTAATGGTTTGCCATTTCTTCTTCAGCTACCTTTATGGTCAGCTCTGATGCATATCATGCATTTGTCTTGTTCAAACGCTTGTCCACTTGTAAAATGTGTTAGGTTTTCTGTCCCACCCTGTACATTCATCTGCACCGTACACTGTTAACGCTAAAGCATACAAATATGTATAAGCTGCTGATACATACATACACACACACACACACACACACACACACACACACACACACACACA
>NC_069004.1:11917868-11918909 GCF_001194135.2 Octopus bimaculoides | reverse complement strand
ATATATATATATATATATATACATACATATATCGGACAATGGCTCCTCCATTACTACCGTCTCGGGTATAACCTTCGAGCCCTAGTAATCCGTTACAGCACTTACCTAGCGTACGTAATTGCTTAGATCACCTGTGAACTAAACCCCCGTATTGTGTGTGTGTTTGTGTATAATTTTGAATTAAGTTCATGGAGCCCCAGTACTACCTTTGCGGGCCACCAGGGGTCCACTGACCACAGGTTGGGAACCGCCGTCTTACATGAAGGCAAATATAAACGCATACATATAGACAAACGCTCACACACATACAAACAGACATAGATGCCTACAGACATCTGCAGCTCTTTTCCTCTGATTTAAAAAATTCTCATCTCTACCAATAATTACTGGTATCAACAGTCTAACACGAACTTTGCAGGTACAATCTGCGAGTGGGACAGTAAGAATTTGCAAGACTTTTTGAAAGTTCAGAGCGTAACAATGATCGTCATTTTTGCCTGAATTCTGGTAATGGAACTTTTGTTTCTTTCGTAGAAACCATTGCGCTCCTCCTTCGAAGAGTTCTGGCAAGTACAAGAAGCGACATATGCAATACATACAAGTATATACACATAGACATGCAAGGGCGCCAGCATACGTACACGTATACATGCATTTACATATACATGTTCATACAATCATGCGTACTACACATACATACAGACATATGCACATACATACATAAATACATACATACATATGTATACATATGTATACACACACACACACACTCATACGTGCATGCATACATTTGTGTGTACATACCCGGATCTGACACATCGTCTGCATCCCCCTCTTCCTCCTACATCACCCTTCTCTCTTTCTCTCACCCCGTCCCTCTCTCCAGCTTTCTTTTCCTTCTTTTCTTTAATTACCCTTTTCGTTAATTACACCACAACCACCACCATCACTACTACTACTACTACCACCACCACCACCACCACCACTACTACTACTACTACTACTACTACTACTACTACCACCACCACCACAACCACCACC
>NC_069004.1:11915183-11916573 GCF_001194135.2 Octopus bimaculoides | reverse complement strand
GGTAGGGGATAATGTTTGTCTAGCAAATGTTACAACACTTAACTACTGAAGCATTATGGGATGGGAAGGGTGGAAGAGGAGTTGGAATAAAGGGAGGGATGGGGGCAAGAGGAGAAAGAGAGTGGCGGTAGATGAATGGTTAGAAATAAGAGGAGTGGGTGAGGAGAGAGAGAGAGAGAGAGAGAGAGAGAGAGAGAGAGAGAAACAGGGGGAGATACAGACAGACAAACGGATAGATAGATAGATAGATAGATAGATAGATAGATAGATAGATAGATAGACGGATGGATACATAGATAGAGAGAGGGAGGAAGGGAGGGAGAGAGAGAAACTCAGTATTGACGAGTGATTGGTTTTCTTCTAAAAGTGAAAGTAGAATTGACAAGGAGCTGCTAGATATAGCAGCTAAATCCTCCGCGAATCATATCCTTATGATTCTTAGATAAAGGGGAAAAAAAAACCCAGGTTAGATAAGGTATTCCTAGATAAAACACTCACTGAATATAAGGCGAGATGGTCATGTTGGGAACGGCTCTCGTAATAATTTTATTCGGTCATGTTTCGTACTTGGGCTATAGAACAAAAAAAAAAAACGTTTCTCACAAAAATGTTACAGAAAGTCTGTGGTGGTGGCAATATTTGTAATGATTCAATATGTGACTAGCGGGGGGCGGGGAAGAGGAGGAAATTTCATTACACTATCTATTTGTTATAGCTGTTGTTGTTGTTGTTGTTGTTGTTGTATAACTGGTTTCCAACGAAGAATCAACATCCTTTGTGAAAGATCAACGAATTTTGTATTGATGTGAGTATGGAGGGATGTCTGTATGGATGGACTGACCGCATGTGTGGCTTAATTCAGCGAATATGTCTAGACGTATTTATGTGTGTGCGTATGTGCATGCATAAATAACTGTTATGTTAAGAGAGTTTTTTTCAAATTACATGACATATGTTGTAAATATTTGTGTATATTCAATAGATATCAATGGATATACCAGCTTTCTACCAATCTATCTATCTATCTATCTATCTATCTATCTATCTATCTATATGCTTTTATATCTATCTATCTATCTATCTATCTATCTTTTCTTTTATATTTTACTTGTTTCAATCATTATACGGCGGCCATGCTGGGGCAACACCTTGGAGAATATTAGTCGAACGAATCAATCCCAGTACTTATTTTGCTTAAGCCCGATCCTTATTCTATCGGCCACTTTTGCAGAACCGCTAATTTACGGGGACATAAACACATTAACACCGGTTGTCAAGCAGTGGTTTGGGATAAACACAAATACAAAGACACGTACACACACACACACACACACACACATTCAACGGGCATTTTTCAGTTCCGTCTACAAAACTACTCAAAATGCTTTAG
>NC_069004.1:11913998-11914829 GCF_001194135.2 Octopus bimaculoides | reverse complement strand
TATCACGTCAAGTGTCTAACCCCAATACATCAGTAATTATAAAGATGGCTGCCTTCAAGTTTTCAAAATTGGGAAAAAAGGAAAAGGAAAAAAGTCCGTATCTGACCCTCGTCGTTTGCGTGGAGTTGACAGCCTTGACTCAGTAAAACCAGCTAAAGTGAGACATCGACGACGTGGGAAAGACAAGAAACACTATAATAACATCAGAAACAACAGACCGAACCACATGACAGATCAAGTACAATGCAGCACCACACACACACACACACACACACACACACACATGCGTCTCAGGGACATGAGGGTGCACTTCAGTAGTGCCGATGGAACTTATGTAAAAGTGTTTAAAACAACAGCAATAATAATAATAATAATAATAATAATAATAACAATCCTTTCTAATATAGTACAAGGCCTGAAATTTGGGAGAAGGGAACTCGTCGATTACATCGACCCAAGTGTTTCACTGGTGATACTGTCTGACCGAAGTCGTGTCAAATTAATGAGCGATAGAAATTATTTTAGAAATTTCAAAGTAGCCAACAAATAACTTCTCTTTGGTGTTAAAATCGAAAGATATGTGTTTGAGATTGGCAGGGGAGGATTGGTTATGTGGTTCGATAGGGTCTTCTTTGAGCGTTCTTTTCACTCCCCGTCGACTAAACTCGCCATCTGATGATTTAAACTTAAGTAGATTTCGTAATTACTCGTTTAAATACATGCGCTAGATTAATTAGAGTGAATCGATCTGGTACCTCGCCACAAGCACTAGTAGTAACAGCAGCACAACCATCACTACCACCACCCCCAATCCCATCCAGCCCCCCCCCC
>NC_069004.1:11911314-11913210 GCF_001194135.2 Octopus bimaculoides | reverse complement strand
GTAGTTTTATTTTTATAACGTGCTTTCACTTCACTACCGAGCGCAGCTCTGTGTGCCTTGGGTATGTGCTGTGGTTTGCTGTGGTGCTCTTATGGTTACTGTATTGAAAGTGTTTTGCGTGGGATGTGTGCAGTGCCCAGTAGTGCAATTTTCTGTATGTTATATATATTTGTAAGTCCTGGTGTTTTTGTTATGTATTTGTCTGAATATTTTTATTATTATTGTTGTTGTTGTTGTTATTGTTATTGTTATTACTAGGCTTCAAACAAACCATATGGTTGGGGGGTGGGGGGTGGGGGGCTAACAAGTAGCATTACAGCTGTTGTCTCCCTTGGGTTATTCTTCAATTTAATTCATTGAAAGTTGTTCTGTTGGCTTTTACTGGCAGAACTAATTGAAATAAGTACAACCCAGGAGAGAAGACAGTTTAAAACAAGATTCAATTCACTAAAAGTTCCACCGACAGACCTGACGGAGATAACAGTTTACAATAGCAGCAACAGCAGTGGTATTGGTTGTAGTAATAGTGGTTGTAATAGAAATAGTAGTAACAGTAGTAGTAGCTGCAGCAGGAGCAGCGATGTGTTATCTTGTGTAAGATTCAACCATTTTTATTGCTCGTGACAGAATTATCCGCCCCCACATACACATACATACGTACCTACGTACGTACATACATACATACATACACGCATACATACACACATACATACATACATACATACACACACACATACATACAGGCACAAACATACATACATACATACGTACGTACGTACATACATACATACACACATACACACATACATATATACATACGTACGTACGTACATACATACATACATACGTACATACATACATACATACATACATATACATACATACATACATACTCATATACACTCATATATAATGTAGGTATGCATGTGAACAGTCGAGGAAGTAGATATACAGATGTGAACACTGACTGAAGTATGTATACACATTAAGCACGCGGAAAAGTATGTATACAAATGTGAACAATTGAGGAAGAGCGTGTGTGTGTGTGTGTGTGTGTGTGTGTGTGTGTGTACAGAAGCCTTATTTTAAATGTCTGGACACGAACCAATGTTGTGAAAGAAACTGCAAAGAATTATTTTTAAAAAACTTGAACTTCTCAGCTGAAACAATTCTTAAACTTGTTTATAGTGATCAAATATTTGACTTGTACATAAGCTCGCTCCTTCCATCAAATCGATGTTGCCTGATCAGGTACACGTTGTAGGAAGCGTCAGATGTCGAAGTGGTCGTAGAGCAACGTGATATGAAGTCATTTGCTCAAGAACACAACACACGGGCCGACCAAGGAATAGAAACCACGATCTCGCGATCGTACGTGCAGCGCTCTAACCACTAGGCCATGCGTCAATTAAGATGATGACTTTCAGTTTGCAGGATTGCTCCAGCAGGGTCTATGCAGGAGAACATGAAATCATAAATCTTAACCGTTTTATTTCAGTTACAGGAATGGTGAAGTATTTCAATAATTTCTCACAGGATTTTGAACCCGCAACCACTGTCCATGGCATCGAGATACAGAAAGAGACAAGAAATTTTTTGTTGGCACTCCGTCGCTTACGACGTCGAGGGTTCCAGTTGATCCGATCAACGGAACAGCCTGCTCGTGAAATTAACGTGCAAGTGGCTGAGCACTCCACAGACACGTGTACCCTTAACGTAGTTCTCGGGGATATTCAACGTGACACAGTGTGACAAGGTTGACCCTTTGAATTACAGGCACAACAGAAACAGGAAGTAAGAGTGAGAGAAAGTTGTGGAAGAGTACAGCAGGGTTCGCCACCATCCCCTGCCGGAGCCTCGTGGAGCTTTAGGTGTTTTTGCTCAATAAACACTCAC
>NC_069004.1:11910379-11911304 GCF_001194135.2 Octopus bimaculoides | reverse complement strand
CGTGCAAGTGGCTGAGCACTCCACAGACACGTGTACCCTTAACGTAGTTCTCGGGGATATTCAACGTGACACAGTGTGACAAGGTTGACCCTTTGAATTACAGGCACAACAGAAACAGGAAGTAAGAGTGAGAGAAAGTTGTGGAAGAGTACAGCAGGGTTCGCCACCATCCCCTGCCGGAGCCTCGTGGAGCTTTAGGTGTTTTTGCTCAATAAACACTCACAACGCCCGGTCTGGGAATCGAAACCGCGATCCTATGACCGCGAGTCCGCTGCCCTAACCACTGGGCCATTGCGCCTCCACGACAAGAAAATAATACTAATAAAAAAAGAAAAAGAACTGACGCTAACGGCTGATAACACTAAAATTGGTTTGACTTTCTAAGGGAATGGTAAATTAAAAATCAGAAGCATTACACCCTGAGGGGTAATTTGGTGAAGTCGCAACATTCTTGTGGAAATCAAATAAACGGTTATGTAATATATGAGAGTGAGAGAGAAATATAGAATGACGAGTAGCTGGGGTTTTGGGGTACTGCAGGTGATGGAGGTACTAAGGTGACGGGGGTTGTGGAGCTGCTGCTTGCAGAAAGAAGAGAAATTGAGCATGAAAGTGTAAAGCATACAAAGTAACCTAACGTAATATTACATCAGATTTTGGTAATTCTTTCAGCATCGATACAGACATCACCAGCAGATCAGAGAGAATCATTTGGCGGCATTACTAAATATCGTATCGCTCTTGGAATATTCTTCCTCTTCAGTTATTCGATAGTCTTGTACTTTTATTACCGTCATCTCTCTCTCTCTCTCGTTCTCGCTGTCTCTCTCTCTTTCTTTCTCTCTCTCTTTCTTTCTCTCTCTCTTTCTTTCTCTCTCTCTTTCTTTCTCTCTCTCTTTCTTTCTCTCTCTCTTTCTTTCTCTCT
>NC_069004.1:11908577-11909591 GCF_001194135.2 Octopus bimaculoides | reverse complement strand
TTATTCTTTGTAAGCCTAGTACTTATTGTATCGGTCTCTTTTGCCGAACCGCTAAGTTATGGGGACGTAAACACACCATCATCGGTTATCAAGCAATGGTGGGGGGACAAACACAGACACGCAAACACACATACATATATATATATATATACACATATATACGACGGACTTCTTTCAGTTTCCGTCTACCAAATCCACTCACAAGGCTTTGGTCGGCCCGAGGCTATAGTAGAAGGCACTTGCCAAAGGTGCCACGCAGTGGGACTGAACTCGGAACCATGTGGTTGGTAAGCAAGCTACTTACCACACAGCCACTCCTATATATATATATAAGCGGGTATTCCGGCATGAAAGGAAAGCATGCAGAGCATTTCTGTGTGATTTGAGAGATATTTGGTAACTATTTTTAACAGGTCAAGCAGCTACATAAATGTTTCCACGTGAGTTCCTTCAGCCTGTGGATATTACTATCGTTTTTGTCGTTGTTGTTGGTTTCTTTAATCCGGGGCGAACTCTGATCCGGCAACTTTATGATCAAAAGCATTCCAACCGTGACCATTTCGTCATTTTCGCATGTGATTACATTGCTTCATATGTCATAAGACCTTGAGGTGTGATATGAGGATGCTTTTGCTGTTATTTCTAGCAGGTCGAACGATCACTCAGTGGGTTTCTTGTGTCGTTTTCGGGTAGATATCAGGCTGTCAGTACTTGATGGCCGTAAATTAAGGAGGAGTTGGCTGGGGGCATAAGGGGTGGTTTTTACGGGTGGGCAACAACGGATCAAATTGGACAAAAGGGAATAAACAAATAAATAAATAAATCAATAAAGAGAAGATAACGGAAAGCAAACTTTAGACATTTCCCTGAAAACGGGTGAGAAAGGGGTGAGTCTGTCGTGTGGCTGTGTGTGTGTGTTTGTGTGTGTGTGTGTGTGTGCACGTGCGTGTGTGTGTGCATGTGTAATCTATCATATATTAAAGAGGGGAAACCTAATACGCGTGCAGGGTAGAT
>NC_069004.1:11905890-11906470 GCF_001194135.2 Octopus bimaculoides | reverse complement strand
ACCTTACGTATCATTATTCGATATGCCCCTCGCTTTTAAGGACGGCACTAACATAGGATATTATGCGATTCGACACTATCATAACTTGCACTTCGAGCAACAACGAATCTACGTGTGTGTGTGTGTGTGTGTGTGTGTGTGTGTGTGTGTGTGTGTGTGTGTGTGTGTGTGTGTGTGTGTGTGTACAAGCGTACGCGCAATATAGGAGCACACCTTTCATACGGGTCTGAAGCAGTGCCATTATAATGTTTAAAACAGCAAATATTACGTAAATTTTCAATTGGAATTTTACGTGAACTGGCATCGACAGCAGAGTAGGTGCACAAAAATAATTGTAACTGATCAGTAAAGAAGGGCTGAAGTATTTCCTTGTCTTCTTATTTGGTTCGCTAAACCCACGCAACGGTTTTACCCTCGTGAAACCTAGATTTTCTATACCTGAAGACTGGAATCCGACAGTGCAGAGAACCAAAATCGCAAGTTGAATGCAGCACTAGATATAGCCTGTCTTTCTACCTTCTCAGGATCTTATACATACATACATACATACATACATACATACATACATACATACATATAT
>NC_069004.1:11900825-11902843 GCF_001194135.2 Octopus bimaculoides | reverse complement strand
TGGAGAGTGTTGCCATGAATTTGAATTAGCGTCGTATGAGACTCGCTTTGAAACACTGAAGCAACATTTCCAACAGAGAAAAACCTCAGCAATCATGTTGCAAATTGGAGAATGAAAACATCGTTAGGGAGAGAGAGAGAAAGAGAGAGAGAGAAGGAGAGAGAGAGAGAGAGAGAGAGAGAGAGAGAGAGATATGAAATTACAAGATGCAAGCTAACGCTAATCTCTCTTTCTCCGTGGAACATCGGAAAATCCTATCAGACACATTAAAACAAAAACCTGTTTACTGAGAAGCTTGTACATGGCTACTTGAGACGAAAAAAAACAAACAAACAGTGTGTGTGTGTATGTGTGAATGTGTTTGAGGAATGAACTCCCATTAAAATATTTCTACCCAAGGCTTAAGGGCCTCCCGTAAATATGCGGTGGGGAGAGAGAGACGAGTCGATTATCTCGGATCCCCGGTGTTCAACTGGTACTTATTTTATCGACCCCAGAAGAATGAAAAGCAAGTTCAACCTGGGTGGTATTTAAACTCAGAACGTAAGCCGGAAGAAATGCTGCAAAGCATTCTATCCGGCGTGTTAACGATTCTGCCAATTTGCAGTCATACAAATCCCAGTAAATAACCTGTTTTAGTGTTCTGACGAGTGCGAAGGTTATCGCCAAACTATCCAGGGGCAAGATGCCCTCACCTTGTTGCCTTCTACATAAGAGGAAACCCTTGGTGTTGTTTGACTTGCGAGTAATAACAGCCAAATGCTCTTCAAATTACATCTTACCTTCTTAAGAATTTAAGACACGTTAGATGTATTATAATCCTAGGTATATTATTCCCCAAACGGTTTCACTTTTGGTCGTATGTACGCAGTCACAATTAATCTTACAACTCGGCGTAGAAGAACCGGAAACGGTTTTTGCATCGTTTCCGTCTTCGTAACACTAAAGCGGTTAAAAAAAAAAAAACAAGAAGAAAAAAAAAACAGAAAAGGAACCGCTGTGTAGTCACTGGACATGCTAAAAGTAATAGCGAAATCGCTCTAGAACAATACCTAGCGTCTTATGAAATAGAGTCCATTAAATAATGTAATCTTATGTGCATTATGGCTGAAATAAAACTGGATAGCCACGGTTGGAACTCTGTTGATTATAAGTCTGCTCTGTGCGGGCCGACCTGGGCCTAAACAACAACCAAGAAATGAAACGCTTGCAGCGAATTTGAACTCGGAACTAATGGCTTAAAACGAACACCAGTCGAACCTTTATCGCCATGGTGGCGCCGGGTACGAGGAGAAGGGGTATAAACGGTCACGCCAATTAAAATTAGCACCAAAGTTGTTGTTGTTGTTGTTGTTGTTGTTGTTGTTTAACCACAGGTCAGCTCTGCCTGGGCAGACAGACGTGTTCCTGCCATGATCATTCTGTGGCTGTTTCCACACAAGTCTGTCTTAAGACTATTACATCCAGCAAAGGCTTTCTAGTTTTATAAAAACGACGAGGAAGGTGTGTGCATGCGTGTGTGGTGGGGTGCGATTTGAGGGAGAATCGGCTGCTAGTTTTAGCATGTCGATCACACAGCTTTGAGCCTCTTCCTCCTCCTCTTGCTCACGTTCCAGCTTTGGCTGCTCCTCTTCCCACCTCTTCAGTTAACTCATAGTTGAAGTGTGAGGTAACAACAACAAAAACCTATCCTTTCAGCAGATAACAAGAATTGGTTTAATAATGGATGGCGGTGGAGAAGAGGAGGAGGTTGTAATGATAACAGTTTTAAGAGATTAAATTGGACAAAGGAACTGTAACCCCGCCTTACTTCTCTCTCTCTCTCTCTCTCTCTCCCTCTCTCTCTTTCTTTCACTTTCCCCCTCCTCTCTCTGTTACTCTACAGCCACTCTCTTACCCCACTCTCCTACTTTTCACTCCAGCCTCTCTCTCTCTCTCACTCTTTCCCCCCTCCTTTTGTCTTCATCATCATCTCTCTCTCTCTCTCTCTCTCTCTCTCTCTCTCTCTCTCTCTCTCT
>NC_069004.1:11898620-11900761 GCF_001194135.2 Octopus bimaculoides | reverse complement strand
ATATATATATATATATATATATATATATATATATATATATATATATATACATATATGTATGTTCATACAAACATATATATAAATGCTTGTACGTGTGTATGTGTATATACATGCATATATGCATATATGCATATATGCATACATGCATAAATATGTATGTTTGTACGTGCGTATGTATTTCAGGGTGTGTATGGTTGTGTGTTAGCAGCGGCGAGTGTGTGTGTGTGTGTGTGCGCGCACGCAGGAAAGAAAGAAAGAGAAAGAAAGAAAGAAAGAAAGAAAGAAAGAAAGAAAGAAAGAAAGAAAGAAGGAAAGAAAGAAAAAGATAGAGAAAGGTTAATAGAGATAGAGAGATAGGGAGAGGGTGTGTGGTTACATGTTTATGCGAATGCATGTATATATGTACGTACTACTGCATTTTTAATGTATGTATGTATGTAAGTGTGTGTGTGTGTGTCTGTATGTGTGTCTGTATGTGTGTGTGTGTGTGTGTGTCTGTGTGTGTGTGTGTGTGTGTGTGTGTGTGTAAATGCGTATACACGTGTGAGAAGCGTGTGTATGGAAGCAACTTGACGTCACCAGTCAGACAGAAATTCTTCCAAAGAACTAGACACCACATCGCTGCAAAGAGTTCTTCTTCCAATAAAACTCGAACTAACAACCAAACACTTGAACGATTTTTTTAATCCAGAAAGAACACCAGAGTGGAACTGAAGCTTCGGTATTGACCCCGTCACGGTATTTGGTCGTTTATTGTTATTAATTGGTAATACAAAAGACTAACACGGAAATATGAAGACATACAAAAACAAAAAAAAAAACAGAACCAGCAAAAAACTCAATAAAATTTTTTTTAAATATCTTAAAGATTAGTCATAATATTTAGTTGCACATTTTTAAAAGGAAACATATTTTAGTACATACACACTCACACACACACACACACATACACACACACACACACACACACGTACCACAAACATACATATATAAATATATGCGTAGTTGTGTGGTAATAAGCTTGCTTCCTAACTGCAGGGTTCCGTGTTCAGTCCCATTGCGTGGTACCCTGGGCATGCGTCTTCTATTATAGACTCGGGCGAACCGAAACCTTGTGAGTGGATTTGGTAGACGGAAACTGAAAGAAGCTTGCCGTATATATATAGAGAGATGTTTTCGATCTAGTTTGGATTCTTTGCCATCAAATTTGAATTCTTTGCAATCAAGTTTTGAGTTCTTTGCCATCAAATCTGATTGCAAAGAATCCAAACTAGATCGAAAACATCTATATATTTGTGAGTGTGTGTGTGTGTGTGTGTGTGTGTGTGTGTGTGTAACTAGTGCCTAACAATCGATGTAGGTGTGTTTATGTCTCTGTAACTTGGTGGTTCGGCTAAAGCGACTGATAGAAATAGAACCAGACTTTAAAAAAACATAAGTACTGGAATCGATTCATTCGACCAAAAATTCTTCAAGGTGGTGCCCCAGCATGGCCGCAGTCTCATGACTAAAACAAGTAAAAGAAAAAGTTACACACGCACACATACATACACATATCTACATACATACGTACCTCGGGATCTTCTTTTTCTTTTTCTTCACCTTTCTTCCTCCTGTTTTTGAAAGTCGTCTTTAACCAATCAGATCGGTGTCTTAGAGACGACAGACAAATTATTCTCCCCATTTCCAATGCCGCTGTTCTTTCTTTCTTTCTTGCTATTTTTAGTCGATTCCTTTGTAATTCCTCGACTTTCTTTCTCTCAAAAGAAACCTTTGCCTTTTCAATTGCCTGTTTTTATCTTATCTCAACTGGGACCAATTCGATGTAGGGCCGACGTTAGTATTGTTTGTTTAAGGTTCGCCACGAGGGTTGATTTCCATGTTTCTTCGACGTGAACGCGTGCCAAAGATTAATTCCTCGGCACAAAACCAACCAAGAAAACCAGATTAAAGAAACCGATGACGTCAGCAGATGTTGCAAAAGGCTACTGGGGTGGGGTGGGGTGGGGGTGAGGTGACGGTAGTAGTCTTGGAGTATCTTGTAGGAACAGAACCTCGGAATATTTTTTTAAGTGAAACGATTATTACTGACATCCAACTCTTGGAGTCGGCGGAGTGGCGATTGGTGAGGACACGGCTGT
>NC_069004.1:11895629-11897002 GCF_001194135.2 Octopus bimaculoides | reverse complement strand
ATATATATATATATATATATATATATATATATATATATATACATACATACATACATATATATGTGCATACATGTGTGTTTATACACACACACACACACAAATACACACGCACGAATACACACACACACACACATGTTATATGTGTGTGGGCTTGAAATATTTCTCTTCAGTATTTTAAAACTGTTAAAGACACCGCGCCCATTTTCTTTCGTATTTGTTTCTGCTTATTTTCTTGTTGTTGTTATTATTATTATTATTAATATTATTATTATTATTATTGTTATTATTATTATTATTATTATCATTATTATTTTTATCATTATTATTATTTGATGCAATTGTTGGGGAGTGGAGCAATTGGAAAATTGTCATTGTCTATCCCACTTTTATTTCTTTACGTGCCAATATCTACCTCCTGTTATGGCGGGAAAAGACAGACTTCTGATAAAGGAAAGAACGACACACATTACAAAGGTCTATCTTTGTATCCTGCTATGGTAGCAAGACAGACCCTCTGATAAGGGACAATACATGTATCTCCACCATCCACACACTCACATACCGGCCTTCTTTTTCATGGTCTGTAAAATACCTTAGTTCTTTTCTTTAACCATCTCCCCTCTTCTCTCTCTCTCTCTCTCTCTCTCTCTCTCTCTCGCCTTCCATGAATCTATCCCAGTTTTTGGAAACATGCTGCGCTGTCCCCATTTCTGAAAAAAGTTGGGTTACCTTTCTGACCCAGACAACCACTGACCTAATTCTCTTTCAACACCTCACCACCTTCAATAGTCCCTCCCTTCTTTCTCTCCCCCTTTCTCTCCCCACCTTCTCTTTTCTTTATGCCCCCTTCGTCCGCGAACCGTTTCCTTAGAACCAACATTTTGCCCAAACTAGAAAACTCGAAGAAAGCAATTTCAATGCCAATGTCCACATCAAACACGATAACATTGTTGGCCTGAAGACTTCTTAGCCAACTTGCTGCTGGTTTATGATAGATCTTACTTGGCTCTCATATCTTCAATTTGAAGGAGGTTCATTTTACGACCCACACCATTTCAGTATAGTCCAACAAAGGTTCTTTCCCCTTATCAAGTGTTGTGTGCCACATGGTTCCGCCATGTACCCATCATTCTTCCTCCTGCATATATATGAGTTTCAAATATTGGCACAAGGCCAGTAATTTCGGGGGAGGGAGTAAAGTCGATTAGATCGACCCTAGGATTCAACTGGTATTTATTTTGTTCACCCCGAAAGAACGAAAGGCAAAGTCACCTCGACCGAATTTGAACTCAGAACATATGTGTGTATGTGTGTGTGTATGTGTGTGTGTGTGTGTGTGTGTGTGTGTGTGTGTGTGTGTGTGTGTGTGTGTG
>NC_069004.1:11894876-11895517 GCF_001194135.2 Octopus bimaculoides | reverse complement strand
TGTGTGTGTGTGTGTGTGTGTGTGTGTGTGTGTGTGTGTGTGTGTGTTTAAATGAAAACATATGTATGTATGCACATACATATCAGAATGTATATACTCAGTTAAAGCCATATACAGACACATATACACACATGTACATATACACTTCATACATTTCTCAGCATTTATATACACCCACCTACAGACAGGGACGCATATATATATATATATTGTGTTGTTCCGGACAGCCTCCCAATTTCTCTCTCTCTCTCTCTCTCACACACACACACACACACACACACACACACACACGCATTCATAATGCTTTGCATTTTCCCACAAGGATGATTATACAGCTTCATTATACACTCCTATATACACTCATGTATCTATATACGCATAATGTAGTTCACATAATCAGATATACATCGATTGAGAGTATGAGTACATACATGTTCTACACACACATATACACGCACGCGCACACCTACACACACACATACACGCATCCACACGTTACGTCGTTCCATCAATCACTCTCACCCACACACTGTGTCCGCCCATCAATCTAAACACTCATATACACTCACATACATACACACACACACGCATTACATATAAACTTGCACGCGCGCGTATATTCGAGGGCGGGGGGGGGGAGA
>NC_069004.1:11887214-11890464 GCF_001194135.2 Octopus bimaculoides | reverse complement strand
GTGTGTGTGTGTGTGTGTGTGTGTGTGTGTGTGAATGTGTGTGTAAAAATCCGTCTGGACATGTGTACTTGTGTAGGTGTAGATGTGTGTGTACGTGTGTGTTTTATATGTGTGTATACGTGTGTGTGTGTGTGTGTGTGAAAGAGAGAAAGAGAAAGAAAGAGAGACGCATAGACAGGCAGTTAAAGGGACATCATTGAAAAATACTATAAAAGTGAACAATGAAACAGACTGACTACACATACACACACATAACACAAACACACACATACATACATACACACACTGAGAGACACACATAAGCGTATAGATACATACACATACACACTCGCATATGCACACATATGATATATAACGTACATATAGAAACACTCATAATTGTTCTCACTTCGTTGTTATATTTTATATATATCTTCATCCACAAGTTATTCCCGTCTATCATACCATCACCACCACCACCACTACTACTACTACTACTACTACTACTACTACTACTACTACTACTACTACTACTACTACTACTACAGCTGCTGCTGCTGCCGCCGTTATCATCTACCCAAAAATGGGATGGCCACGGCTGGAACGCATTTACTCATTCAGTTGCCTGATCAGGGTTCTCACATAGGGTTAAATGGCAACACACACACACACACACACACACACACACACACACACACACACACGCACATACATACATACGTACATACCCATATTCACACACATGCACACGTACGCGCGTCATACACCTATACATACACGCGCATACACACTCGCATACGTCATTGACCGATGAACCAATAAAGAGCCGAGATGTCATACATAGACACACACACACATATACACACATCATTAGCATAGACACACACATATACACACAACATTAATATAAGACACACACATACACACAGCATTAACATAAACGTACACATATACACACAGAGCTTTAACAGCGACACACACATACATACACACAATGTTAATATAGACACACATACACACACATAGCAATAACATAGGCACACGCGCACATACATACACAGGGAGCAGTACCATAGACACACAGCATTGGCATAGACAAACATACACCCACACACTTAAACACGACCTCAACACATTAACGCAAGCACACACACACACACACACACACACACACACATGGATACACAAATACACACACCCTGTAATAGACAGCAGAAGCCTCACATACATACATTGCTAAAAAGTAAGTTTAACTCTGAGTAGTGGTGATGGAGATGATGATGATGGTGGTGGTGGCATTGGTAATACTAATAGGCGGGAAAAGGTGCAGTAATAATAGTCGTTATTAGAGGCGGCATCATGATAGTCTTTTGTTGCTTTTGTTGTTGTTTAAGCCTACTCCAGCTCTGTTGAAGCTCACCTCGGAGCATCAGTTCTCGTCTCATGGTGCCACGCCGTCCCCAATACCAAAATCATTTCAGCCTTTTTTTTTTTTTTAAATATTTTTGCTTTCTTTGAGAATTCTTCATATGATTCACAACGTTCCTTCCTTCAAAATGGATCACACACACAGAGACACACACACACGCACACACATACACACAAACACACACACGAATACGTACCTGTGTGTATATATGTATGTATAATTTGAATATGTGTGCGTGGTAATTTTATGTATGTGTACGTGCATATATGTGTATGTGTATATATGTATATTTTTACATGTATATATATGTGTATGTATATACACACACACACACATATATATATATATATATATTTGAAGTAAAGCAACAATCTATATTATTATTATTATTATTATTATTTATATATATATATATATATATATATATATATATATGGGAGAATATACAAATAATAACAACAGACGAGGACAGGTGGTGTAAATAACAAAAGGATATATTAGTATGACGCTCGGGAATACGGAAAGTCTTTGACGTTTCGAGCTACGCTCTTCAACAGAAAGAATACATGTATGTATGTATGTCATTCAGTTTTATTTGAAGATTTCTTACCAATGGAGAAAGAGTCGGATTCTAATCTAGATCCAAGGCTTCTTCATTCGAATTTCAACAAATTCAACGGAGTTGATAATTTTTCTTTGTTAATGAAATGTACGTAAGATACTGTAGTTAAATATTTAATAAACAAACACAACGGTTTTGGTTTGTTTTCCACATATACATATATATATTTATATATATCTTCAAGTGTTTTCGTATTTGTGATAGTCTTATAGCAAATAAAGGAAGTTGATATCAGTATTATTATTATTAGTAGTAGTAGTTGTAGTAGTAGTAACAGCAGCCGCAGCAACAGCAGCAGCAGCAGCAGTAGTAGTAGTAGTAGTAGTAGTAGTAGTAGTGGTGGTGATGTATTTTAAATAGTTTCCTTCAAATTTTCGGAACATCATTAGGTAGATACCTGTCTGTGGGCTAGATATGTCTGTTAAGAGGAAGTTGGTAGGTGTCTGTGCGTTATATTTATTTTAATGTTTTGCGAGCTTTAGTTCTCTTGGTTTTTTCTTGTTAATTTTTTCTTTTTTTTTTTTTTTGCTAATTAGTGTATCTGTATTGTGAGCTTTGTTAATGATAAGTACTGGGGTCGATTCGTTCGACTAAAATTCTTCAAGGCGGTGCCCCAGCACGGTCGCAGTCTAATGACTGAAACAAGTGATATACACATGCGCACACATCCCACACACATGTACGTAGTATGTATGTACGTATGTATGTATGAATGTATGTATGTATGTTGTGCATCATTTTTATTCGAAGCTGTGAATCTTGAAAGATATTTATTCCAGGTTAGTCGTAGAGTAATGTTTTGTGTAGATATAACACATAATAATAACGTTTATCCGTTCTAAGCGTATTGGGGATTATTTCGCTCGTTTCGCTACACTAAACATGTGGCAACTTTTGCTTTTAGTGGCGGGTAGTGTGTGTGTATATAAAATATAAATAACATATATGTGGATTGTGTATAAGAGTGTGTGTGTGTGTGTGTGCGCGCGAGCACACACACACACACACACACACACATTTACTCTTTTACTCTTTTACACATTTCAGTCATTTGAGTGCGACCATGTTAGAACACCGACTTTTTTTTTTTTGAAGAAATCGACCCCAGTACTTATTCTTTGTAAGCCTAGTATTTATTCTATCGGTCTCTTTGGCCGAACCGCTAAGTTTCGGTGACATAAACACACCGACATCAATTGTCAAGCGACATATATATATAT
>NC_069004.1:11885843-11886783 GCF_001194135.2 Octopus bimaculoides | reverse complement strand
TAGTGTTATTAGATGCTCGGGAAAGGAAAGAGAGAGAGTATGACGTTTCGGGCGGAGCCCCTCGTCGGAAACAAGGAAAGTTCAAAGAATGGAAAAACGGAGGAAGAAAAAAAATCGGCACCGATGCCCACGAGGTTACATTGTGGAAGGACCGGAAGAGGAAGTGGTGGAGGAAAAGTTCTTTCTAAGACAGGAGAGTGAAAAAGGGAGGTGAATATGTGTGCGTGCGCGAGGGTCTGCAAGTGTGTGTGTAATAACAGAACGTGTGTGTGCGTATGTATGTGTGTGTGTATGTGTGTGTGCGTGCGTGCGTGGTTTGGTTGTTTATCTGTTAGTGTGTATGTGTGTGTTTGTGTGTGTGTGACGTAGTGGAAGGGAACACACGCACATTGCTTATAGATGGTTCGTGCAAACTTTCTGGGGTTTTATTCTTTCAATTGACTTATTATAGCTAGCCTTTCCTTCCGTAACCTACCTTCCATCTTCTGTTTCTTACGCTGGAACATGACAATATTCTTTCGTTTTCATGATTAGATTTTTCCGTTTTATTACCTGCAGGTCTTTCCACATCGCTTTCCTTATTTTATTTTGGTTTCCTTCGAAAGATTCTAGTTATTTTCTTTTTGTCTCTTCCCTTTTTCTCTAGTTTTTTTTTCTTGCACTCTTACAGTTTTTAGTTTATCTCACACCATTATATTTCCTTTGATAAATGTCCTCGTCCATCATCTAAAAAACATTTTTGTTTCTCTTCTTTGGCTCCGGCTTATTTTATCATCTGTTTTGGCTTTCATTTGTTGGAATATATATTTTCTTTTATTTTCTTTAATTCATACGCAAACACTTTCTTTAATCCATCTATTACGGTTTGTGCGTTTGCGTTTGCGTCCGCGCGCTTTTGTGTGTGTGAGAGGGAGAGAGAGAGAGAGAGAGAGAGAGAGAG
>NC_069004.1:11884442-11885792 GCF_001194135.2 Octopus bimaculoides | reverse complement strand
TGTGTGTGTGTGTGTGTGTGTGTGTGTGTGTGTGTGTGTGTGTGTGTATTACTTACAATGCTGCATTTTTTCTTAGATATCATTTTATCTGGGTTTTTCTCATTATTATTTTGGTACAATATCGTTTATTTTTCAGTCTTCCTTTCATAACACAGATTGAACGGAGACTACATTTTTTACAAAAATAAAATAACAAAAACAATGAGTTTTTTTCTAATAATAATAACGATGATGGTGGTGATGATTTCTAATAATGAAGATAATAATAATTCATTCGTTTATTGGCCACAAGGGCATGCATAAAATTACATTAAGGGACATGCAACGACATAAAAGACAAAAAACCGGACGATTACGTGTAGACAATATATATAACGATTAAAAATTAAACAATTTAAGACACCCAATATGGGAGACACTTTAAGGACCTCATGGAAAAACCCATAAAAGCTACGGGTGCCTGAACAACAGGGCAAGAGCCCTAGTGCAGCAACAACAGCAGCAGCAATAATAATAATAATAATAATAATAATAATAATAATAATAATGACGATGATGATGATTCTTTATACTTTAGGCACAGACCTGAAATTTTGGAGTAAAAAAAAACAGGAAATATAATCCAGAATCCTTGTCCGGTACCGGATCGATCCCAAAATCTAATCAGTTCGTGCCAGTCACGAAGCCAGACATCCCTGAAAGTTTCATTCGAATCCATCCAGCGGTTCTTGAGATATCTTGTCCACGGACAAACAAACAAACAAACACGACTGCAAAACAATACCTACGCTTTTGTTAAGGCGGAGGTAATAATACAAGGAGGAGGAGGAGGAGACAAACTGTTATCTCAAGTTCGAGAAATATATCGGAGAAACTGGAATTGACATGAGGGCAGAGCAGACCCCAAAAACTGCTCTACAGAGGACAGCCAGGATTTTGAGATTGGTGCTTGGGTGCCGAGTATCTTACACGACAAATCAACATTCAAATACCAAAGCTTATAGTTTGCGGTAAGAATCTCTGTGAGACTTCTGACAACAGGTTGCTGCCCGCTCTCAGAATCAATCTGAGCAAGCTCTGAGAAGTACAATAATAACAACAACAATAATGAAACCTTTCTACTAAAGGTACAAGGCGTGACATTTTTTTTTTCTTTTTTTTTTTTGCTGGGTGCGGAGTACAATTTGATTACATCGACCCCAGTGCTTCACTAGTAGCGAATTTATCGACTCTGAAAGGATGAAAGGCAAAGTCGACCTCAGAACGTAAAGTTTGAACTCAGAGCGTAAAGACGGACAAAATGCCGCTAAGCATTTTGTCAGGCGTGCTAACGGTTCTACCAGCACGCTG
>NC_069004.1:11879977-11882477 GCF_001194135.2 Octopus bimaculoides | reverse complement strand
TTGTGCGTGTGTACGTGCGTGTGTGTGTATGTATGTCTGTTTGCGCGTGCGCATGGGTGAGTGCATTTTATAGATACTGATAGACGATCAGACAGACTGCCAGACGGATGTAGGCAAACGTCTTATTATAGGAAAGAAGGATAAGAATTTTGAACGTGTCGGTAAAAATGGAAGAAATATATATATATATATATATATATACATATATATATATATACATATATATATATATACATACATACAAATATATAGAGAAATATATATATATATATATATATATATATATATACATATATATATGTATGTATGCAAGTATATGTATGTGAGTTTGCTCGCGTATGTGTTTGTTTGTGCGTGTGTGCGCGCGCGTGTGTTTGCGCGCGCGCGTATTTGTAGCAAATGCGTATAGTGTAGAAAGCATGGTCAAATCGTCGCACTGTAATCCAAGTTCACTCCTACCCGGAAGAAAAATCTCTCATTTTCATCCATCAATCTAATAAATTGGATTATAATTCTCTGTCTTCTTCATTATGAAAAGTAATGGAATTGGCCGAGAGAGGAGAACGATCCAGTTACTGTGGTTTAATCCGCCTTGTAACATGAATATATTCAAAGAATTTCTTTCTATAGTAAGACAAAATTTCCCGCCGGCACAGAAATGCTAAAAGTAAAAATGAATAATAACATTAAACTGTTGAACAACGGTAATGTTAAGGTCAACTATTCTTGCCTAGATAACATTGCTTCCTAGGTCATTCACTTCCACCAAAAACATAACCCAATTGAATCTCATACCCTAGCAGCCAACCTGTAACTGCAGCAACATTCCTACATATTAAAGGCCCTTATCTTTGCAAAGCAGTAATACATTTAGAGGGATAAACACCGGGTGAATTGAAAAGAATAACAGGACTCACCACAACACTCTCAAAAGTTGTTATTACCGCCAGCTATACTCATTCAGATCATTGGACAGAGAAAACTACACGTCCTTGTTCCATTTTGTCTTTAAACTCAGAAACATGGATCGAAACGCACTGCGATATGTACCATCGTGGTAACGACACGCTATATTTCACTGGGACCCAAAACTGCTGGTTTTTGCCTCGTTGAAAAGTTCCATATATAATAACAGCCATCTATATCACTAAATGAGAGGTGTTGAGATATCATTAAGTTATATTCATCTTAAAAATTTCATTTTTAACAATGTTCATATCTCCTAGTATCCACGGCATAGATCGTGTGTTACGTGTAAAGAACTCCGTTCATTCACCATGTCTGTGTGTGTGCGCGTGTGTTTATTCATTCATGCATACATATAAACCTGATAGAACTGCTTCAGCCTTCTTCGCTGTTCCAGAAACAATGCGTGAGTGAGACTTAGAAAAAGGAAAACTGACTTTCCCTTGTTTTTCCCCTGTTTTATCTGTCGAAAAATCAAAATTTAAGTTTGCATGGTTTAAATTTTGAGACTGGCGAATGACTATTGAGGAGTTTCAACAGAGCAAAGAAAATCACTTTCTTTTGTCGATTGATATGATTTTTTAACAGCATCCGGTAACAGGGTCCTGCAACAGTGGTTCCAGGGTTTTTGAGGACTCTTGAACACCTCTTAGGCACTGTTGATCCCATGTCTACTTTGACCCGAAGTAGTAACATCTGTCAAGGGCCCAGCTATGTGAAACTAGCATGTGAAACAATGGAACTGAACGGCGGGCCATTAGTTCTCGTTAGAATTTCTTTCTACGAGAAGGTACACTCGTATTAAAAATGTGAATGTGACTAAGAATTGATAGTGGACCATCATCTGCACATCATACTCAGACTTGGAATGGATGGTCCTCCGCCGTTTTCGACGATGAATATTTCGAGTTGTTCGGCCAGCTGAATTAGCTACCCTTTGAATCAGTGTTTAGGTGCCTGAGTACTCCACAGATGCAAATATATGCTTTCAGTGTAATGCTCGGACAGAATGAGTGAGAGAAAGCAACGTATGCGAAGAACGATGTCCCTCCTCCCATCCCCGTTTAATTACTGGTATAGTCAATCTAACCGGAGCACAGTTTCAGTCGACCCTAGCGGGGATGGCTGTCGGCAGAGTGGGGAGGGTTGCTATAGTAAAAGATTCCTGCTGGAGGATCGAACTCGGGACTTCGTGAGTGTAAAACGAATTTCTTAACCACTCTGTAATACTTGCAGTCGCACACACTCACTCATACATATGTATGTGTGTGTGTGTGTGTGTGTGTGTGTGTGTTAATGTGTGTATTTTTCTTAGATTGGTCGAAACTTGGAAGTCACTGACAATCATATTCTTGTTTAATAATAATAAATTTGTACTCTACAAAAATATAGAGTAACACTTTTTTATTATTATTATAACGGAACATAAAAACAATAATTTATAAATACATATTAGGCGGGGAGCTGGCAGAAACGTTAGCACGCCGGGCGAAATGCTTAGCGGTATTTCGTCTGTCTTTACGTTCTGAGTTCA
>NC_069004.1:11874583-11876054 GCF_001194135.2 Octopus bimaculoides | reverse complement strand
AGGGCCCTTTCTCTGTCTATATATACACATATGATACCCACACATATTTTTATGCTCACACACATATATATATGAATATTTTCTATGTTCAAATATGCACAAATATGCATACAATACGTACAGATATATGCATATGCACATACATGCACTCACATGCTCACGCACACACACACACGCATGTATATTCATAAAATATAAACATGCGAAACACATACAGCAATCACTCACTCACACGTAGACGGACACACGAACAAAGATACACACATGCATCCACGTACAACACTCGTACACGCGCAGACATGACCTCTCTCTCTCTCTCTCTCTCTCCCACACACACACACACGCATACTTACAAGCGTACATTCTCATACAAACGTTCTTATACATACACAGACACACCTCCACGCACACTAAAATGTACTTCTACATTCTCTCTTTCTCTTTCTCTCTCTCTCTCTCTCTGTCTCTGTCTCTCTCTCTCCCTCTCTCTCTGTCTCTCTCTCTCTCTCTATCTCACACACACGTACTTACACTTTCGTAAATACGTGTACATACAACCACACACGCTCGCGTTCTCACAGACACACAAACATGCAACCACATACACACACATACAGACACTCCCCTTCACACACATACACGTACTCGTACACACAACCACACATATACACACACACACACAAACACACATACGCAGTAACCTACACACAATGTACTCACACACGCACAACCACATACACATTTACACACACGCATATACGTACTTACACACACAGCCACACATATACTCACATACTCACACACACACATACAGACACACAGACACACAGACACACACATATACACCCGTACTCACAACCGCACACACATGTACTCATATACGTACTCTAAACACAAAGATTTTCTTTACACAATCTGTGTGGTTCTAATCCAAGCAACTCCTCAATGTTTTTCGCTGGGTCGCAACAACAACAACATCAACAACAACGACAACAACATCAACAACAAAAACAACATCAATAACAACAACAAATTCGTTTTATTTCAAAAATATAATCCTGTATCTATAATTTTTCTCTCCAAGAATGGTGGATTGCTAGAATCAGTAGAGCAACAGAGAGAAACATTTATACATACATACATACATACATACATACATACATACATACATACATACACACATACATACATACATGCATACATACATGCATACATACATACATGCATAAATACATACATACATACATACCTACAAACGTACATACAGACATACATACATACATACATACATACATACGTACACACATACATACACACATACATACATGCATACATACATGCATAACATACACACATACATACATACACGCATAGATACAGATATGTATGCATATATGTTTATCTATTTGCTGATAAGGTTACAGGATGTATGACGAAAGAGCTTTGACAAACAAACTAAAAGATTAATAAT
>NC_069004.1:11873572-11873953 GCF_001194135.2 Octopus bimaculoides | reverse complement strand
ATATATATATATATATATATATATATATACGTATAGATGTATGTACATATACGTATGTATATATTCATATATATATATATATATATATATATATAAAAATAAATATATGTATATATATGTATATGTATGTTGGTAATGAAATGCGTGTGTTTGTGCATATCCACTTTCTTGTATGCAGTTTATGCTATGTGATTGTATGTCAGTGTGTGTATGTGTGTGCGTATGTATGTTATATGATTTGTGTGTGTGTGAATGAATATGTAATCTGTTATATAATGTACATCTGTACAAGTATGTGTATATGTGTGTATATTCTTGTTCATTGTTTTGATAGAAAGTTCCTCCCCCTCCACCCTTCCCCCACTCACCCCTTCCCCCACT
>NC_069004.1:11871171-11871921 GCF_001194135.2 Octopus bimaculoides | reverse complement strand
CACCTCATCGTCGAACCATCCTTACCTACTCACCACACACACACACACACACACACACACACACACACACACACACACACCGACCCACATACCGTAATTGCTGTTATTACAAATATCATTCAGTCTGCCGAAAACTGTGTCTCTGAGTTCACAGCAGTTAACATTTGGTAGTGGTGGTGGTGGTGGTGGTGGTGGTAATAGTGTTCTCGTTGTTGGTGGTAGTAGTAGTAGTGGTGGTGGCTCAATAACATTTGCTATTTGTCCAACAAGTTGTCAGATTCTGCTTAGACCTCGTCGAGGTTTGTCCCCGTTGCGAATGAGAGGTGCCCACTGTCCATCGCTATATTATCTCAACGATACCAGAAATAACAGTCAAATACAGGCTCGTTGCTATAACAGGTAGCATCCCTGCCTGCCTGCCTACCGGCCTATCTATCTATCTATATCTATATCTATCTATCTATCTATCTAATCATAAATATATAGGGATTGACAGTAACCTGCTTCTCCAACATACTGAGAATTCAGAAATAGCAGCCAAAGAACTATTGATTCCAAAACTACAAATTATTACTCTAAAATGATAGCGATATTTTTTTAGAGTAATAATTTGTAGTTTTGGGGCTGCTATTTCTGAATTCTCAGTATGTTGGACAAGCAGGTTACTGTCAATCCCTATATATTTATGATTATAAATGATTTTACCGAAAAGGTTTTTTCATACTGAGCTACCCGGCAAAATTGTTAATT
>NC_069004.1:11867942-11870653 GCF_001194135.2 Octopus bimaculoides | reverse complement strand
ATATATATATATATATATATATATATATATATATATCTTTCTGTCTATCTATCTATCTATCTATCTATCTATCTATCTATCTATTTGTTAATCCATCCCAATATGTTTGCCTTTCTGTATGTATGTATGCTGCATGTATGAATGTGCATGTGCGTGTATACATGTGTATATATATATATATATATATATATATATATGTGTGTGTGTGTTTGTTAGCTATGTCAATGAATACTAATTCCTGTTATCTCTATCACCAATATATTATTACACAGTTCGTTAGCTAAAACCAACATCAATATTTGCCAATCACGTCTATTTATTTATCATTTCTTGCTTTCTTCTATCAATTTATTTGGTGAGTGGGAGAAAAGATAACCCACACTCCGGTTCGTTTTATTTATTATTTGTCATCCAAGAAAGCGAAAGTATAAAATATTCTTGCCATTCCCACGAAAGAAGGAAAAAAAAACAAAAAAAAAAACGGTAAAATATCTGGCAAAGCTGACAGTTGTTATTCCCAAGACACACAAGTTAACTTGGCTTGCTTTTTCTAACCTAATATATTCCGTTTTATTTGTTACCGTAATAAGGAAGAAGAACTAATTCTCTTGGGGGGGAGAAATTTTTGGAAGGGTTGAACGATAGACGCTAAAATTAATATAACTATAGATATTCCAAGAGAAAGCTTGTTCTATGTTTCATTAATTAATAAATTAATTAATTGGTAAATGAGCAAACGAAATAAAACCTAAAATCAGTAATATTACTCTTTACTCTTTTACTTGTTTCAGTCATTCGACTGCGGCCATGCTGGAGCACCGCCTTTAGTCGAGCAAATCGACCCCCAGGACTTATTCTCTGTAAGCCTAGTACTTATTCTATCGGTCTCTTTTTGCCGAACCGCTAAGTTACGGGGACGTAAACACACCAGCATCGGTTGTCAAGCGATGTTGGTGGGGGGACAAACGCAGACACAGAAACACAAACACACACACATATATATACATATATACGACGGGCTTCTTTCAGTTTCCATCCACCAAATCCACTCACAAGGTTTTGGTGGCCCGAGGCTATAGTAGAAGACACTTGCCACAGGTGCCACGCAGCGGGACTGAACCCGGAACCATGTGGTTGGTAAGCAAGGTACTTACCACACAGCCACTCCTGCGCCTACGTATTTGTTACGCAAAATATTTATACAATATTAATATTTGATATACAGCGAAATATTGTTATGAATTTGCAATAAGTTCCAGGGAAGTGATATAAACTTTTCTGGTGAATGTGTTTTGAGTGAAGTAAAGGAAGTTGTGATGTTTATGCCTTTTCCTCCCCCTAAAGCTTACATCCAGATGCAAGCGGGCAGGTTTGGTGGAGCATCAGTAGACTGTTTTGCTGTAATCGTTCCGGTTCACTACTTCTGGAGTGAGATACCGTGACCGACTTCTTTCTTTAGTGTGTGTGTATCAGCGACAGTTTGTCACTGGAAAAATCATATAGTATTTTGCGTATAGAATGAGTTGTCATCACTAGCTCGGGATTATCACACGCTGACGATGGGTTACTACTCAGAAACCTTGGTCTGTGTGTATCGTGTAAGGCTTATAGATGGGAACGATGATTTCCCCTCGCAAATACTAATTGGACACAGGCAGTGTGTCGTTAGCCAGCTGGAGGAGATGTCCTCCTGCGGCTAAAAACAACAGTAGCATCGTCCTGTATGGGACCGCCAAATTTAGTTGGCAATTACATTTTACGATATATATATGTATATATATATTTACCCTTTCAAGGTCAATAAAGTACCTATCTTCCTCTTTTTTCTTCTCTCTTTCTTTTTCTTATCTCCCCCTCTCTCTCTCTCCTCTCATTGACTCATACTCTATCAACGGTGGTATGTTCTCCAGGTTTTAATTATGACTCCTTCACACACACACACACACACACACACACACACACACACACACACACACACTCTCTCTCTCTCTCTCTCTTCTTCCACATACACACGCATACACACATACTCTACACCTCCACCACTTTCCACATCAACGAACAACTCGTCGTCACCTCCATCAATGCTCACCCACCCTGGATGGCAGCATTCTCCATTCCTTCGTCACCCTTCATTCCCGCACCCAAACATTATCCAATATGCAACACTGACATCTCCTGCCAAATCCGTACATATGCTACGAACGGACACTCCAAAACCGTTCCCCAACTGAGTCACACGAAACTCGTCTCCTTCAAAAGCACACACCACACACACAGCCACGATAAACACTGAGAAAACCTTAGAGCCCTCATTTCTCTCTAGACATGAACAACGCATGACTAAATCTTTGAAGGTTGCTACAAATGTTTTGGCCTTTCTATCACTATGTATCCCTTCTGGTGTGGAGACGCAATGGCCCAGTGGTTAGAGCTGCGGACTCGCGGTCGTAGGATCGCAGTTTCGATTCCCAGACCGGGCGTTGTGAGTGTTTATTGAGCGATAACACCTAAAGCTCCACGAGGCTCCGGCAGGGGATGGTGGCGAACCCTGCTGTACTCTTTCACCACAACTTTCTCTCACTCTTTCTTCCTGTTTCTGTTGTGCCTGTAATTCAAAGGGTCAGCCTTGTCACACTGTGTCACGCTGAATCTCCCCGAGAACTACGTTAAGGGTACACGTGTCTGTGGAGTGCTCAGCCACTTGCACGTTA
>NC_069004.1:11866823-11867932 GCF_001194135.2 Octopus bimaculoides | reverse complement strand
GCTCCACGAGGCTCCGGCAGGGGATGGTGGCGAACCCTGCTGTACTCTTTCACCACAACTTTCTCTCACTCTTTCTTCCTGTTTCTGTTGTGCCTGTAATTCAAAGGGTCAGCCTTGTCACACTGTGTCACGCTGAATCTCCCCGAGAACTACGTTAAGGGTACACGTGTCTGTGGAGTGCTCAGCCACTTGCACGTTAATTTCACAAGCAGGCTGTTCCGTTGATCGGATCAACTGGAACCCTCGTCGTCGTAAGCGACGGAGTGCCAACAACAACCCCTTCTGGTGAACTCACATCTTTAATGTAGTAAAGACACCATTATAAAGACTAGGGCTACCTTTTCGGGCTTCCGGGAATACATTGGATGGTCCACACCCCACATTCCAGCCCCGACTAATTATTCAGTCTCTACTAAACTATAGTGACACCCAACACGAACTGTTTCCACATCCGGGACAGTTTTGCTGCTACACACACGCGCGCACAAATACATACAAACATACACGCAGCTTTCGCCTCTTAACTGACTGAATTGGTCACCGAATTACACTTCTGGTCCACGGACGCACTATTTCTTCTCCACTTTTTCTACCGCTACTGCAATGGCTTCTGCTCTTCGGAACTGACTGATCTCTAGTAACTCTCACTCTTACTCAGGTGTTACCGACTTTCCTCCTCCTCCTATCAAGTCCTTAATCATTCCAAAAATGACCACCACAATCAGTCATTCCTTTACAGGAGGTCGATCCTTCACAACCATCGACACCTAGGGGACATCTAGAGTGAGGGAACGGCCCGCCCCAGTCAGCACTTTTATGGGGAGGGGGCGGTAGGGTTTGCTTTATAAGTCAGTGTAGGGAGCAGGAAGGCGGATGGCGGCAAACACAAAAGCTGCCCGAGGTGACACAGTCCCTCTAGCTCCACCACTGCCATTGACTTACCAAAGTTCAGGAGAAACATTAAAGGACTCGATATGACAAGTCCCAGACGGCCCACGTGGGCACAGCACCACCACCACCACCACCACCACCACCACCACCACCACCCACAGATACACTGTGAACACTGACCCTTTTGTTTGACCAAATCAATAAGAAAAAAATACCTT
>NC_069004.1:11862528-11865685 GCF_001194135.2 Octopus bimaculoides | reverse complement strand
ATATATGTATATATATATATGTATATATATATGTATATATATATCTATATATATATATATATATATATATATATATTTGTGTGTGAATGTATGTGCGAGCACACACACACACACACACACACACACACACACACACAAACACACACACATAGATGTACTTCCCACGCAAATATACAACCACGGCATCCTCTTTCAATGACAATCTCTCTTTCCCTTTCTTCCCCCCTTCTCCGTTCCATCTTATTATTCTCACACAAATACACACACAAGCACACACACACACACACACACACACACACGTATACCCGCATGCTTACACACATACACACACAGTTTTGTCGCTGATTTCTCAACTTAGAGCCAATTTGATTTATTCCAGCCATCAACGCCTACACATTTTGCTGTGACCACACTACACACCACTATCTATCTATCTATCTATCTATCTATCCAGAGACCGAGAGAGAGAGAGAGAAGGATGTGAATGTATATGTATCTCTCTCTCTCTCCTTCTCTCTGTATATATATATATATATATATATATATATAACGTATAATATCAACACACCTGTCTGCTCGTCCGCCCGTCCGTCAGTCCATCTGTCCTCCCGTCCGTCCATCCGTCCGTCCGACCGCCCGTCCACCTATCTATCTATCTATCTATCTATCTATCTATCTATCTGTCTGTCTATTCCATTCCACTGCGCGTGTATATGCATATAAATGCTTTCAAACGACATTGCTC
Source organism: Octopus bimaculoides (assembly GCF_001194135.2). Lineage (NCBI taxonomy): Eukaryota > Metazoa > Mollusca > Cephalopoda > Octopoda > Octopodidae > Octopus > Octopus bimaculoides. The sequence goes on along the minus strand of NC_069004.1, from coordinate 11,864,940 downwards.
AATATTGGTTGAATCGGTATAGCACAATACAAAATACAATGTAGCATTCAGTCCAACCTCTTCCTGTTCTAAGTTCAAATCCCGCTGAGATCGACTCTACCTTTCATTTTCTCCAGAACTGATAAAATTCCACCAAAGTATTGTTAATCGATCGAATCGTTTTCTTGCCTTCATTTCTACAAATCTGATGTATTTTTATTATTTCATGTTTCCGAAATAATAAAAATCTTTAGTTTTTGTTCTACAATATTTTCGTATAAAGCAAAATTTGTGTTTCTTATTTCGATTTGTACCTTATTTCTTTATTCTTCTCTCAAGTTGAAGGATTTACTTTTAAAATCTCTTGTGGCATTGGTTAGCTGGGAGCTGCCAAGTCCTGCTACCCTCTTTTGTCAAAAGGCTCTGAGACTCTCTCCTCATCTGTCAGTCTGCCTTCTATCTATCTCTCTGTCTACCTGTCTATCTATCTCTCTGTCTATCTACCTGTCTATCTGTCTGTCTAACTACCTAAGTCTCTCTCTGTTTATCTGTCTGTCTAATTACATCAGTCTCTCTGCTAATCTATCTGTCTATCTGTCCTTCAAATTAACTGCCTGTCTGTCTTTTTATCTTCTTATCTGTCTATCTTCCTATCTACCTACCTTCTTAACTATCTGTCTATCTATCTATTTGTCTGTCTGTCTGTCTGTCTAGCTATCTAATTCTCCCTTCTGACGAGAGTTCAAATGGTAAACTTTTACGACTCACCCTCATACACACACACACACACGCACACGCGCGCGCGCACACACACACATATTCACACTCACATACACACATCTACACACTCACACTCACACACACCTACACACACACGCACACACTGTGATCCCTGACATTGGGAAGCTTGAGAAACTGTTTAAAAGAAGACGATTTTCTAACCCCTTAACAATGCCACCGGAAACGACAGCCGAAAATTACCAACTTCCTTCCTGGTGATTTTATTCTAATATGGGTCGACGACATCATCAACCTATTCTCCTACTTTCTGTGATATACTATTTACAAATTTACCGATGACATAAACTCTTTTTTTACACCGTTCTCTTACAACTATAAAATCTCCCAATTCTGTTTCTTTCTCTCTCTAAGATTTCCCACGGTCTTTCAATTTGCTTTGCCTTTTATTGTTTCAAAACCTTAATGCTTTGACATTCTTCAAGACATAGCAGTTAAAGAGGGTAGTTGATCCCTGATGATATCTCGACGCGGGTCTGAAACTAGTCTTGTTAATGGTTTTTTTTTTTTTTTGGTTTTTGTTTTGTTTTGTCCAAACACACTCACACATACACACACAACATACACACGTACATACACACAACACGTACAACATGGACGCACCCCACCCCACCACACACACATCAATATACAGGGTTGGCCAAAAGGCGGCGAGCTGGCAGAAACGTTAGGACGCCGGGCGAAATGCTTAGCGGTATTTCGTCTGCCGTTACGTTCTGAAGTTCAAATTCCGCCGATGTCGACTTTGCCTATCATCCTTTCGGGGTCGATAAATTAAGTACCAATTACGTACTGGGGTCAAGAGGTTTAGGGTGCCCGAGGTTTAGGGTGCCCGAGACTAGAGTAGAAGATACTCGTCCAAGGTGCCAGGCAGTGGGACTGAACTTGGAACATTGGGAAGCAAACCACTTGCTACACAGTTACACCTGATAATTAAAAGATGTGATAGTCACGAGTGGAACTTCTTTGGTCTTGAGTTAATTATTCAATCAGAACAGATCTGTCGCTTAACGACAACAACAACGACAATGGAACATGAATAGGTTTACAGAAATAATGGCGGCCCATGAGCTCCTGCTCCTTCGATATTTCTCTCATTGTCCAGTTTGTTGTCCTGTCTCGGGTCACTCTTGATCCAGCAAACCTCTAGTCAAGATGTGTTTTGCTCCGTTCATAACCAACTCGTCCAAAATTCAGACAATCTCTATATATGTCTACATTATCCAATGTGTTCTTCCGTTTGTTTTTAAAGGATGTCGAGATTATAATTTGAGGTAGACTCGAATGCTATTTCTAGCACATTGCGTCAATGAATCCATTTACCTGCAATTAGCTCGGTCATCCCACACTTTTTCCAAATTTGCATCCCACTCTTTAGAACCTTCTATTTATAAGCCATTGCTCTCTCTCTCTCTCCCGCCCGCTCTCTTTCCTCTATTTACGCATATCTCCCCCACCCCATCTCTCTCTTTATCACATACATACATACGTACATACATACATATATATATATATATACATAAATATATATATATACATATATATATATACACATATATACATAAATATATATATATATATATATATATATATACACATATATACATAAACACATATATACATAAATATATATAT
>NC_069004.1:11853702-11855580 GCF_001194135.2 Octopus bimaculoides | reverse complement strand
TGGTTAATGTCTAAACGCATCTTTCGCTTTCACCAACCACATACCCCGTCCCTCATCCTCCCACTCTTCCCACCCCTCTTTCCCTCCAAACCTCTCCCCTTTCTGCTTCTCTCTTCCTCTCTCTCTCTCTCTCTCTCTCTCTCTCCCTCTTCCCGTCCACCCGTCATTTCCACCACCACCACCACCACCACCACTGCCACCGACACCACCGCTTGTCCCTAATTACCTTTGCTGCTCGGAGTTAACGAGGGAAGCCACTGTGTGGTTACTTGATATGCTAGAAAAAACAGTTAAACCTTCTTCATATCATATATCCATCCACCATCTTAAGAAAGGGGATGGGAAACATTACGTAAAGCGATTCTTGATTCTCTCCAAGATTGGACTGTCTCGCCATGTTCTTTGATCATAGTTCTGTCAAATCCAAGATAACTGGGGCTTAAATGACAGCAACAACACCAACAACAGCATCAGCAATGGCTGCTGTCATCCTCTCTTTCACACACCACCCCGCTTCATACATGGGTGGTCGTTTACGGCTGTTGTTACAACTGCTGTTTAACCACGGGCCAGCTTTGTTACGACACACCTTATAATCAGAGGTATTCCACCTGTGACCATGCCATTTTTTTTTTTATCATTCGAACATAATGTATCTAGGACTACATTATCAATAGTGTCCTTTTCTTTTTTAAACACTCTACCATGGCGGGTTATTTAACAATTATTTCTGGCAAGTCGAGTGACCTACGCGGAGGTTGGCTCCGTGGCTTCAATGGACTTTGTGTGCGGTCAAGATCAATGTTCTCAACCACTTTTCTTTACCTATGGACCTTTTTCGATTCCTATTTTACTCGAGTAGACCCTCATACCCATTCGATTTCTTTTTAAAGAAGACCCCATTATATTTTTATAATTAAATATTATTATAATTAAATATTAGGAATTGTATTAAAGAATTCTCACAATACTTTGTGTAATGTTAAAGTATATGCAATTTATTGCACATACATTTTAACAAGAAAATATTATATGGACCCCGGTTGAAAACTACTGGCGTAGATGATGATGACGACGACGATGATGATGATGATGATGATGATATAGTTGTTGGATACAGAAATCTACCCCTATACAGACAGTAATCTACCCCGCTCAGCCATTACAGAGCCTACTACTGGTCGACCAAAGCTATCCTAGTCGACCACACGCCATTTATTTGTGACTGTTTGGCTTCTTCAAATCCAGTGAAACTCCGCTGATGGCGGTTGTGTCTAAATTCCTCGCTATTAACGTGAAACTATGGATATTTTACGTGGATATACCACTTGATGAATGCTTTATCGGAGATAAACTTGAAGTAATGGAATATTGTCACCTTTAACAATGATGTTCTTTTCCTTTTTGCCAGACTAAACGCAGGATCGAGTACTTTTCACTTATCGTGAAGTATATTTGCCACCTAAATGTAGAGGACCCATAGGGGAAGATGTTACTGTTGTTTATAACCCCAGGAAGACATCTCCTCCAGCTGGCTAACGACACACTGTCTGTGTCCGCCATATTTAGGTGGCAAATATGCTTCACGATTCCCTGCTGCTACTGTTTATGTCTTACTCAGAGATTTATTATTGCTTGTTTCTCCTTTTTCGAGATAAGCGACGGTTTGTCACTGGAAAAAGCATATAGTATTTTTCGTTTGGAATTAGCTCTTATCCCTAGCTGTTGATTGTCACACGCTGATGACGGGTTGCTACCCAGAAACCCGGGTCTGTGTGTATCACGTAAGGCTAGAGATGGGAACAATGATTTCCCTTCGCAAATACTAATCGGACACAGACAGTGTGTCGTTAGCCAGCTGGAGGAGATGTCTTCCTG
>NC_069004.1:11850791-11852602 GCF_001194135.2 Octopus bimaculoides | reverse complement strand
ATATATATACATACATAAATACATACATACATACATACATACACACACACTCGCATATGTCAGTGGTACTTATCCCCGAGCTATCTCACTTGGGCCGCTGTGATGAGAATAGCATCGTCGTCTCAAATGTGACAAATGTATAAATACATAAATAAATAAATAAATAAATATAAACATAAATAAATAAATACATAAATGTTTCATAAACTCTCAGTACTCCTTCCACCGTTCCTTGTTTACCACCATAACCACCACCACCACCACCATCATCATCATAATCATCATCACCGTCATTATTATTATTATTATTATTATTATGATATGTGGTGATAGACACCGTTGTGATGATGATGATGTTGTTTGTGGTGGTGGTGGTGGTGATGGTGGTGATGGTGGTGGTGGTGGTGGTAGTTGGAGCCGTTTTACTTTTCGGTAGGAAAGTGCTGAGAATCTGAAATGCCACAAGAAGGAAATGTCAAGAGGGGAAAAAGAGTCGTAGCCAAAAGACGGATGGGAGGGAATAAACTGTCATGTGACCCGCTTTGACGACGGCGACGACGACAGATTCATTGAGCAGAATGGTTAATACCAACAATTCTACCGTTCCTCCTCCCGCCACCTAAGATTTATCAGTTCCTTCTTCTTCCTTCTCCTCCTCCCCCTCCTGCTGCGCCTCCTCCTCCTCCTGCTGCGCCTCCTCCTCCACCTGCTGCGCCTCCTCCCCCTCCTTTCATTCTGAAACCATGCAAAGACCCAGCAGGGTGCGTCAATCTCGCCCCCTCCCCTCCACCTTGTTGGCTTATAATAGAAGGACGCGTTATGCTGGAGCTGTATTGATGCAGTGTGAAGGTCGTGGATGGAGAGTTTTGAGGATAGGTTAACTTCACCACAGCTGCTGACCTGAGACTGAACAACAACAACAATGATGATGTCAACAAAAGCAGCGTCTACAGCAACAACAGCAACAACAAACAACAACAATAGCAAACGAGAAATCGAACCAATATAATCCATGTCTAATCAATCAAAACCCTAAAATGATTACATTTCGTTGAAAAATCACACATTGTTGCCTTTAAAAAGCAATGCAGCACACTAAATGGAAGTATCCTTAGATACACAGCATCTAAAGAAGCGATGGTCATGTCCGAAGCGCCTTTGATTACAGATCTTTCCTATCAGGACTAACCTGGCGTTATATATGGATGTATATAAAAAGTACTCCATATGGTGAAGGAGGACAGAATAGTATAAACTTCCCAATCTCCATTCCCCCCCCCCTTTTTTTTCTATATACGAATATAAACTATATGTTTTTATATATATCTAGTATTTTAAGGAAATTAATTCCCCCAAAATATTAGGTATTGAACCAGTATTTCCTTAGATGAAACCATCCCTTCATGAAGTTAACGCAACTTCTAATTGAATTATATATAAACTGGTTGGCGATTTTCTTCCTCCGTTTTCCTTTTCTATTGGATTTTCCTTTGTTTCCGAAGAAGAGCTCTGCTCGAAACGTTAAACCATCTTTTTTCCCTTCCCTGAGCGTCTGCTAATACTTTACTTGTACCACGTCCTCACGTTGTTGTATTTTTAGGGGGGGGGGTATTCTTTGTTTCTTCTTTTTTTTGAGATTTACTATATACATATAGTAAATCTAAAAAAAAAACCCAAAGAATATTTATATATAATAATAATAATAATATTAGGGATAAAAATCCAAATTTACAGGTAAAAATTCAATTAAATTCAATTTATCAAAAATTAAAACTATATATATATATATATATATAGCTAGCTAGATAGAT
>NC_069004.1:11848529-11850781 GCF_001194135.2 Octopus bimaculoides | reverse complement strand
TATATAGCTAGCTAGATAGATATATGTATATATATATATATATAGAGAGAGAGAGATAGATAGATACATACATACATACATACATACGTACGTACATACATACATGCATGTATTTCTATTTACATACATGCCCAGAATCGCACACTCACTCATATATTCACATATGTATGTAGGTATGCACACACACACACACACACACACACACAAACACACACACACACACGCGTATCTATCCATACACAACAAGTTGTGGGCGATAAGCTTTAGCCAAAGTAGCAACAAGTGATAGATAGACGCAAATGACGTTGAATTGCTTCGGCTAAAACCTGGTTCATTGATGGTCCCCGTGACGTCACGTCTCTATGGCAACCAATGAGCTAAATGTTCGGCCTCATTGAATCACCTTGCATGTTGTTCTTCTTGCTGTCGTAAGTCATCGTCGCCATTGTTATTCTTTTCTATTTATTGTTGTTGTTGTTGTTGTTGTTGTTAGAACAACAACTCATATTACGTTATAGTGAAGACGTAAACAGTTCATCATTCTACAACAAAACAACAACGAAAACAACAACAACAACAACAGCAACTTTTGCAATTTTACGGTTTGAAAACTCTTTGTTTTTCCAGTTTTCAAGACAGTGCCCCAGCATGACCGCAGTCTAATGACTGAAACGAGTGAAAGATAAAAGATAAAAGATTTTGAATTAATGACTAATGTATATGTGTGTGCGTGTGGGGGTGGGGGGGTGATGGAGATTCGGGGGTAGAAGGGTATCTTGAGGGAGGGTGGAGTTTGCTCATGTGTGTGATGTGTGTGTAGGTGTGTGTGTGTGTGTGTGTGTGTTTTTCTGAAGGCAATAAAAGAGTTGATGCTTTAAGTACTAACCAGAACAATAGTAACAACAACAACAACAACAACAACAACAGTAGCATTAACCATTCTTCGGCCCCTTTGAACCCTGAAAGAATTAAATGATGCCACAGACTGCGACCAACTCTCATCACATATTGCACTGGCTTCTTCTTTTTCTTCACCTCCTCCTCCTCCACTTTTTTCTTTTCTTTCCTTTACACCTTTCCTTCTTCTTCTTACCACCACCACCACCACCACCATCACCACTACCACTACTACTACTACTCGGAATGCTTAGCGATATTTCGCCCGTCGCTACGTGTTCTGAGTTCAAATTCCACCGAGGTCGACTTTACCTTTCATTTTTTCGGAGTCGATAAATTAAGTACCGGTGAAACACTGGGATCGACATAATCGACTAGTCCCCTCCCCTTAAATTTCAGACTGTGTACCTTTAGTAGACAAGATTATTATTATTATTATTATTATTATTATTATTATTATTATTATCACTTAAGTGAGTCGCACATGCCATCAAAGTGACACCAGGGTACAAATATACGAAGCCCAATATACCCATCATGACTACCCGTTTGATAAGGGTACACTAGGCACATGCATCACAACCATATCTGTATGACATGGTGATTTCAAATCAAGATAAACAGCGCATGAACTTGCAGTTGGGATTCAAAATTTTCTTCAGGTCGAATGGCCCTTCCCGCTCAAAAGGTCCTTAAATAAAGGTTAAGGATGATGAACAAAACACCCACGTTTCCAGAGGTGAATTATCCAAACCCAAAAGAATTCCCCTCAACACATGGCTATGATGCTCCCCCGACTGCTCCTGCTCGTGATCAGAGATGCACATATCGTCAGCCACTAAGGGACATGCTCAACTGGTTAAAAGTCAAGCAACTGAGAATCAAATCTGTGGTACTGAGCAGAAGATTTACTGTTGCTCATCTTTTTATACCAAGAAAAATCATGTACATGTTAATACTTTCAATTAGTTAAGATCAGAAACTATGAGATCCAGTGCCTGGTACTGCATCCGGGCATTTATTATCATCGTAGCCGTCGTTATTACTATGTACACACGAGAGTGCAAAGCGGAATCTATTCAACTGAGATCAATAGAATGAGTACGAGACTGAAACAGGTATTTAGGAATCAATATGTTTGACTATCGACTCTCAACTGCCTCAGCATGGCTGCAATCCAATGATTAAAGCTACTAGAAGCATCTGCTGTATCTACTCTGCTTCAAGTCGTACTTTTTTGCGCATAATATCAGTGACGAAGATCCGGGGTGCGGCTTATACATGCGTGTTACTTATACACGAATAAATACGGTCTATCTATCTATCTATATATATATATATATATATATATATAT
>NC_069004.1:11844546-11846336 GCF_001194135.2 Octopus bimaculoides | reverse complement strand
TTTGTCTTTCATCCTTTCGGGGTCGATAGTATTTCGTCTGTCTTTACGTTCTGAGTTCAAATTCCGCCGAGGTTGACTTTGTCTTTCATCCTTTCGGGGTCGATAAATTAAGTACCAGTGAAAAAACAGGGGTCGATGAAATCGACTGGTCCCCTTCCCCCAAAATTTCAGGCTTTGTGCCTATAATAGAAAGGATTATTATTATTATCATCATTATTGTATACACCCTCGACAAACTTGACTGTAAAAATGAGGGTAGAGAGCGGGTATAAGTGAGAGAGGAATAGTGAGTGTGATATATTGTAAATTGGGGTGGATTAAACTGAATAAGAGGAAAAGTATCAAGATGAGATACGAAGGAAGGAAGAATTAAGGAAAGATCGGCAGACAGCCGAAGGGTTATTAAAAGAGATACATGAGAACTAGAGAGAAGGGAATGGTGCAGTAGATAGATAGATAGATAGAGAGGTGCTCAGAGAGAGAAGAGCGGAGAAAAATACATAGAGATGTGTGGGGTGAGATAAATAGGATAGAGGAATCGCATGCATACATTCGTGTATGTGTATATATGTATGTGTGAGTGTGTGTGTGTGTGTGTGTGTGTGACAAGAGAAAAGAGAAAACGAGTACAGAAAGAGAGAAAAGGAATGATACAAAGAGACAAAGAAGGATAAACTGAGAGAGAAATAACGCAAAAAGGAGGTGGGATAAAGGAAAGAGTAGAGGGATGAGGAGAGTAAGAGTGTGTGTGTGTGTGTGTGAAAGTGGGGGAGAAAGATGGGGTAAGAGAGAGGTGGAAGGGAAGATGGGTGTCAAAAAATAAGTAAATAAATATCTGTATATAGAGTAAGAATTTGTGATAAAAAGAAGAAAAATTTTGAACATGATGACATTTATGTCTCCTCTTTTTTGGTACAGAGTATCGTCTGCTAATACAAACCATCGTGTGTAAATGAAGGGTGCATATGTAGGGAATGTACGTAACATAAATACACGCACACACACATACACACACGCACATACATGCGTGCATGTGTATGTGTGGGCATGAATACCCAAAGGAAGGACTCAACACGGGTGACAACGGAGTATCTCATGTTCCAGTTCACAGTTTGCAAGACCGTTTCGGTACAAATGACTTCATCGAATGAGGTCATTTGTACCAAAGACATCTGGCGAACTGCAAACTGTATGTGTGTGTGCGTGCGTGAATATGCATATAAGTTAGTATGTATATGCGTGTGCATCTATATATGTGTGTCTGTGTATGCATGTATTATATATGTGTGCATATGTATGTATATATGTATGTGTGCATACATCTACGTGCGTGTGTGTGTGTCTGGTAATTGACATTACAATGCTGTGAATTTCAACTTTATTATTCATTGTAATATTATATTATATATTATAATGCATTATTATTATTTATTTATGCGCCCTTTTAAAGCCTAGCCAAGCTCATGGGCCCGGTTTCCCGGTTTCTCGACGTCGTAATCGACGGAGTGCCAAATATCTCCGCTTCTTTCGGTTGTGGAATTTACTGTTGTAACGAGGGTTAATAATGGAGCCCATTGGTTCGGTATTTCCAATTCGAGAGGAAGAGCAAATGCGATATATTGTAAATTTGGGTGAATTAAGCTGAGTAAGGAAAAAAAAAGGTATCAGGTTGTGATACGAAAAAAGGAGGAATTTAGGAAGGATTGGCACAGACAAACGAAAGATTGCGGAAAGCGATATATTAGAATTAGAGACAAGGGAATGGTGCGATAGATATAGAGCGGCGAGCT
>NC_069004.1:11842104-11844449 GCF_001194135.2 Octopus bimaculoides | reverse complement strand
TTCTGAGTTCAAATTCCACCGAGGTCGATTTTGCCTTTCATCCTTTCGTGGTCGATAAATTAAGTACCAGTGAAGCACTAGAATCGGGGTAATCGATTTACCACCACCCACAAAAAAAAATTGATGCTTTTGCCTATAGTAAACAAGATTATTATAATCATTACCCCCGCCTTTGCTAAGGCGTAAGTATTGTTTTCAGTCGTATTTGTTTATTTGTCAGTGGACAAAATATCTCGAGAACCGCAGGGTTGATTCGGATGTAACTTTCAGAGATGTTTGGCTTCGTGACTGGCGCGAACTGATTAGATTTTGGGATCGATCCGGTACCGGACAAGGATTCTGGATTATTTTTCTTGTTTTGTTTTTTTTACTTAATTTTTGAGAGCGGTTGGGTTCATTTTTAATATTCTCGTTTCTGAGAGCAGTCGAGATTATTTCAGATATTCTCATTTTAAAAGTCATCTCTGGCTAATTGTTGCGAGGACGTTGGCGTTGCCTTGGAGGAGGTTTGCGCTCTCTGAGTGCTCTTATTATTATTATTATTATTGGAAACGACTGCGAAACTGAAACCGAAGAAAATTGATAGAGCAATTTGGTAAAAGGATGGTTTATGGGTGGTAGAATATTTCTAGGAAGTTTGAGCGACTTGATCTTCCTGATAGCAAGGCGATCCTGTTAAAAGATAAAAATTGTGACTGGAATATGAAATGAAGCGCAGAATCCCTAAATGAATCGACTCACCAGCAACATCTTCATTGTAACTGCTCCCGATAAATTTGAATTAGGAGTAAATGTAGTTTATTGCCGCTTATTGTCAAGATAAACATTTAGAAGTAGTTTATCTTTGCTTCACCACCGAACATTCAACAGAAGATAAATTTCAACATAAGCAATTCTATATTTTTTGCTTGCTTCAAATCGTAGTCGCCATATTGACAGTTAGGCGGTCTACTATCGGTTGTATTTGATGGTGAGAGAAACATCCGCTTGGTCATTGAACTGGCGAGTAATAGCAACCAAATATTCCCGTAATCATACGTTACCGCCTTAAGGAAAGGAAATGGGGAAAAACACATTAAATAATGTAATCCTAAGTACGCTTATGATTGGTTAAGAGAGGAGGGGTAGCACCCATAGAATTTTCTTTTTAACCTCCGGGACTGAAACCACATGTGTGTGTGTGATAAATTTGCTCTATTTATATATCTACTATAAAAGTTTACATATCTTATATCATGTACTGAAACTGGGTTGATGGGTGCCCGTTGATAGCAAGGCTGGTGAAATTTTTTTCTTACGAGAGTTCCGGACCCCAGTAATGAACTCATTTGCATACAGCCAATCAGAGCTCACCTTGAAAATCCACATACTGTGTACTACTACAGTACAGCCAGTGAGGCATAGAATGGTGTATGTCACTCTGTGAGTACAGCATAGCAGGTCTCACATAAGCACCACATCCACAACCCCCATCCTCATAGATCAATGGAGCACCATCTCTATATGGAATTAACATTAGGTACCTATGCTCAGACTGAGATTAGCGATACTACGTGTACCCATTGATATATGCAAGGAGGACGCAATACGACACAACGCCCTATTGATTACGATGTTTCCAGATCAAAACCAACATTTTAAATTAGCGATGTACAAAATCAATCAAAATATTAGGAAACTACACTCATTTACATTTTCTAGTAAATTACGCAACTTGGCAACACTTATGGCATCATCGGTGAACAGCTCCCCTTTCACTTTATACACTAAATTTCACATTTGTCACTCCTATTAACCCGTTTAGAAAAGTTGGATTTTGTTATAACGCAAATTTGCCACTGAACTCAACCAGAATATTTTCGTGACTAGGTGGACACTAGTTTGATAATTGAGCTCTGATTGGCTGTATGCAAATAAGTTCATAACTGGGTGCGGAACGCTCGTGGAGGGAAAAAATAATTCGCAGCCCGCTGATATCATAATGATGAGTAGTCTCTCGTAGTCCGAGAAAGACGGTTCTGCAATTTCTTGCTGAACTGCCTGCACAAATAACTTGTTTATAGTGATCAAAATGTTTGTGTTGTACATGAGTTCACCCCCTTCTGTGAAGAAGGAGTCGTCTGAAAAGGTGCACGGTGAACTACACGTCAGGTGTCGAAGTGATCGCGTGGAGAAGTTCGTCAAAAGGGAACGATAGAATAAGTACCGGGCTTTAAAAAACAAAAGTACTGGGGTCGATTCATTCGACTAAATATTCTTCATGGCGGTGCTCCAATGTGGTTGCAGTCTAATGTCTGAAACAAGTAATATATATATATATATATATATATATATATATATATATA
>NC_069004.1:11824987-11841583 GCF_001194135.2 Octopus bimaculoides | reverse complement strand
AGAGATAGATAGATAGATAGATAGATAGATAGATAGATAGATAGATAGATAGATAGATAGATAGACAGATAGATAGATAGATAGATAGACAGATAGATAGATAGATAGTGGATGGAGAGTGGGAACTTTCATAGATAAAAGTGATGGGGTGGGAGAGAGAAATGCGGATGGAAAGAAAGAAATAGAGCGAGAGATAGAGGAGAAAGAAAGACAGAGACAGAGAGAAAGAAAGAAAGAAAGAGAGCGAATAAGCGAGAGGTGTGAAGCAGTGTAGAATATTTCCTGTTACTAATTTGTTACACTAAAAGGTTTATCAACTCCGTTTTTCAATTCTTATTTATTTATATATTTTTATTTTCTTCCTATTTTCCTTTTCGCGACATTTTTTGATAGTTTTGTAGGTTTTCGTGTGTTTTTACATGAGGCAAAACTGGAATAGAAGAATACAGGGTATATTGAAATAACTGGAATATCAGAATACCATGTCAGCGTTTGAATTTGCATCCATATGAGACTTAAACATATTGGGTTTTAAATTTTGGAACAAGGCTAGCAATTTCAGAAGCAGGGGGTGGGGTGGGGCGCTAAATCGATTACATCGACCACAGTGCTCAACTGGTACTTAATTTACCGACCCCGAAAGGATGAAAGGCAAAGTCAACCTCGGTGGAATTTGAACTCAGAACGAAAAGACGGACGAAATGCCGTTAAGCATTTTGCCTGGCATGCAAAACCATTCTTTTCTACTATAGGCACAAGGCCCGAAATTTTGGTGGAGGGGACCAATCGATTAGATCGACCCCAGTGCGTAACTGGTACTTGATTTATCAACCCCGAAAGGATGAAAGGCAAAGTCGACCTCGGCAGAATTTGAACTCAGAATGTAAAGACATGAAATACCGCTAAGCATTTCACCTGGCGTGCTAACGTTTCTTATTTCTTTACTGCCCACAAGGGACTAAACATAGAGGTGACAAACAGGGACAGACAAAGGGATTAAATCGATTATATCGACCCCAGTGCGTAACTGGTACTTATTTAATCGACTTCGAAAGGATGAAAGGCAAAGTCGACCTCAGCAGAATTTGAACTCAGAACGTAGCGGCAGACGAAATACCGCTAAGCATTTCGCCCGGCGTGCTAACGTTTCTGCCAGCTCGCCTCCTTTGATGCTTTAAACATACGGCAACTACGCCAAGCGCTGCCGTATACTGCATTGTACTATACAGTACTGTAAAGCATTACACCAGTTTGTACCGGGCTGCAATACTCTTTCACATTATCGAAACGAACAAACGAGGGAGCTTTTACATCAAGAAGGAAAGGACCTTGAAAGATGGGATGTTCATGGTCGGAATCTTTTCTTTTTCGATCACGGTTGTGGTGGATGAAGGCTAAACCTGGGGTTTAACAAACAACACAGACGACTCCATTTGCAAAATTTCACTCACAAAGATTACCCCCCCCACCATCCTATTAGGGGTCAGGAAATATCTTTAGCTCTGTTCAGTTGCTGACTCCCTACAAAGGTCAAGTATGACCCCTTGTTATAGTAACTGGGTCACTGCTGCTACTGTTGCTACTACTACTACTTCAAATGTCTTAGACAACATCCAAGAAAGGATAACCTTTAAGTTAATTAGTAAAGACTTCTTTACCAATTACTTGTTCACACACACACACGCGCGCACGCACACACACACACACACACACACACACACACACACACACACACACACACACACACACTTGTTATTTCATCGCGCTTTCTCTCTCTTACTGCTTCAATGACCGTCTCTGTTCCCGCCCTTCTAAGTCCAAATTGCTCAGGGGTCAATTTTTGGCCTTTTTTTTGTATCCTTCCAGGATCTCCATAAAGTACCTGACAAATACTGATGTCGTATGTACATGTGTATGAGGGAACGCTGAAAAGTTCCAGGCTTTAAGGGTATCGAGAAAGGGCTGGTCGGAGGCCCAACCCTTCTGAGTTCTTTTACGGGGCTTACTTAGAAAAAACCGTAGGACCACTGTAATAAGTGTAAGAATCTCAGAGGGGAATATGTTGAATAAAATCATAATTAACTGATCCTCCTGTATTTTGTTTTACCCAAAGTCAGGAACTTTCCCGAATCCCCTCGTACACACATACACACACAGTGGCCCCCAGGTCATTCCTGATTTAGCAGATGTGTTCCAGTCGTGACCATCCTGTCATTTATTTTTGCATGTCTGAGGCATTGTCCTACACACACACACACACACACACACACGTATAAAGACGATGCCACGATGCGGTTTGAGGGTATTTGACTGTAGATTCTTGCAAGCTGAGTGACCACAAAAGAGGTTCTTTAAATATTATGGATCCAAAATAAGGCGGCGAACTGACAGAATCGGTAGAACACCGTTCTGAGTTCATAATCCGCCGAGGTCGACTTTGCCTTTCATCCTTTCGGGGTCGATAAAATAAGTACCAGTTGAATGCTTAGGTCGATGTAATCGAGTTTCGCCCTTCCCCAAAATTGCTGGTCTTGTGCCAGAATTTGAAACCAATATTTTGGTCCCGAAATAAGGCGGTGAACTGGTAGAACCGTTAGGACGCCAGGCTGCTTAGAGGCATTTAATTCGTCCTTACGTTCTGAGTTCAAAATCCGCCGCGGTCATCTTTGTCTTTCATCCTTTCGGGGTCGATAAGTACTAGTTGAGCAGTGGGATTGATGTAATCGACTTACGCCCTTCCCTTAAATTACTGGGCTTGGGACAAAATTTGAAATCAATATTTTGGATCCAAAATGGCCAAGTAGCATAATATCATGTCAACGTTTGCGAGTTTACGTCTGCTTAAGTATTTTAATTACTCTTTACTCGTCCCTTGTTCATTTATTTGAACATAATATTTGGTACTGGGACGGCGGGGCTGGAACGATATATTCGCTTTATTTATCTCATACGTATAGGAATAGGTGAATAAACATTCACAACATCCCCACTCCACCCTGTTTATTTTAGATATTGGGGGGGGGGGACCCAACGCAAACTTTTCGAGATATATGACCGTTATAGTACAGAGAATAGATAGCAGGATTTTTGAATTACGATGAGATTTCTCCAACCTAGCGTCTGACAAAAACCTGCTTTGTGTGGCAAATGAATTACTTGTTTTAACGAAATAGATACAGGAACAACTGCATTCGCCATCTGACAGAGTTAATCACTAAAACACACACACACGCGCGTATCTGCGCACGCACACAGACGTATCCGCGCACACGCTGGTCGAAATAGATACAGCAACAACTGCATTCACGTCTGACGGCGTTAATCTAACACAGATACACTCGTTTCATAGTTGGAGGGAAGTTTTTTCATGCAGATAACCTGGGCCTAAGAGGCTCCAGGTAATAATCACATGGAAATCTGAAACCGATCTATCGTTGTTATAGCAGTGCAAGATTAAAGAGCAGAAGAAACGAGTCGAACGAATGTATAGAATAAATAACTGGTCGCCAGTATTTGCCGAAATAATTAAATCAAATATGTCGTCTTCCGAATTCTGCACAGATAATATGGCGGACAAAGTGAAAGCGTGCATTTATCTTTGTGCATGTATGAGCATAGCAGCGAGCTGGCAGAAACGTTAGCACGCCATGCGAAATGCTTAGCGGTTTTACGTCTGCCGCTATGTTCTGAGTTCAAATTCCGCCGAAGTCGACTTTGTCTTTCATCCTTTCGGGGTCGATAAATTAAGTACGAGTTACGCACTGGGGTCGATGTAATCGACTTAATCCCTTTGTCCGTCCTTGTTTGTCTCCTCTATGTTTAGCCCCTTGTGGGCAATAAAGAAATAAGAAACGTTAGTACGCCGGGCGAAATGCTTAGCAGTATTTCGTCTGTTTTTACGTTCAGAGTTCAAATTCCGCCGAGGTCGACTTTGTCTTTCGTCCTTTCGGAGTCGATAAATTAAGAACCAGTTGCGTACTGGGTTCGATTTAATCGACTGGTCTCCTCTCCAAAAATTTCGGGTCTTGTGCCTAGAGTAGAAAAGAATCGTTTGCAGCCTTTTGTCCATCTTTAAATTCTGAGTTCAAATTCCGCCGAGGTCGACTTTGCCTTTTATCCTTTCGAGGTCGATAAAATAAGTACCAGCTGAACTCTGGAGTCGATGTGATCGACTATCTCGACCCATAAGATCTCAGGCCTTGTGCGTACAGAAGAAAGCATTATGTGTCTATTATCACTCTTTCGTCTTCCATTTGTTTACCTCCCAAAACAAAGAACCAAAGTTTAAATTCATTTTAAAACTCTAAACTATAACATTTCACTTTCTATTATTCAATGCTTCATATTATTTTCTACTCTTGGCACAAGACCCGCAATTTTGGGGGAGGGGGCAGTCGATTCGATCGATCCTAGTACGCGACTGGTACTTGATTTATCGACCCCAAAAGGATGAAAGGGAAGTCGACCGCGGCGGAATTTGAACTCAGAACATAAAGACAGACAAAACACCGCTAAGCATTTCGCCCGGCGTGCTAACGCCCAGTTCGTCGCCTTCCCAATGTTTCGTATTGCCCGCCATATCATTATATGTACAAAGTTCGAAAAATCGTCACTCAATGTGTTTCATATTGTGGTAAAATTGTCAAATTGATTTGAGGGCTCCAGTTAGTGACTGGACTTTCTTTCGTCGATTCCCGGAAGCATAAAAAGGATAAGTTAACCGCAGTAGAGGAACGTAGTGGTTCGAAACTAAACACACTATCTCACCAGATCACGCCATATTTACTTGATAATGCGAGATCCCTCGGCGCGCACCCTTCGATTAGCAGACATTCACGTGCCAGGATGAGCACAAATATGAAGAGGGAAGGTCTGTAGAGACCAAAGGTGCTGCCTCTCCTTCTGTGACTAACATTAAGAATAATTAATGGCTAGAAGGAATTAGGCATTAATGTAAATAGCGATAGTTAAGTCAATCCTTTCCTTCATTATAGCAGGTCAACTCCATTTTTAAATGTATTAGGTTCGCCTATGTTTTTATTTATTTATTTATTACTTGCTTACTTTGTCCTCCGTCGTTATGTCTGGAAAGAGGTAAAGTTTGTTCAAATTTCAAAACGATGAACAAAAGTTGTAGCGAAAGATTAAAGCCACAAAAAGCCCCTCATAAAACACTTCAAAAAAATTAAGAATAAATGGAAAAAAGAAAGAAAAAACCAAGAAATTCTATCAACCTAACAGATGAGAGGTAAAGGTTACTTTCTGTGGAACAGATAGTTTGTCTATCTTAATTTAAGTTACCTAGGAAAGCCAAGCTACCCAATATAATCTCATAATTAAACTGAAGTATTGATGTAGATTTAATAAAACATTTACTTTCAGGTGAAACTATTTTCTGCCGATGTCTCAAGTTTTTTTAATTATCCTCCCCTTTCAAGGCTCTTGTGGAACTTTATATTTTGTAAAGTATAACTCAAGGAGTGAGTAAAACGGTTGGGATGACGTAAAATAAACGATCCAATCAGGTCTCTTCACCAAACTATGGCCACCCCTTTCTTTACGTAGCCTTCATAATTGTAGATGTGACATCCGATTAGATGTCTTCTATTAAAAAATGTCCTTCTAACCGAAACTCTTACTTGGATTGACTTTGTCTTTCATCCGTCTATGATCGATAAAAATAACTGATTAAATTACTAGAACGAAATATCGATTAATTGCTGTTTGGCCCCCAGGTCAATCTTCATTGAACAAATTTTTGATAAAGGGTGTTCCATCGTTATAAGTGCAGGAGCAAAATTTGCTCTGACTGTGCAAACCCAGATGCAATACAGGATGTTCAAACGCACCCCGCCACGAATTTTAGGTGGTGCACTTGCACCCTGCACCCATGCATGTGCACCTCGTCTTTTAAGTAGTGTCTAGGACTGAATTATTACCAAATGTGTTCGCTTAGGGGTGTACTAACGTAACACATCTAACGTAATCTAACGTAACACATCCGCTTCAATACGAGATAAGGCATCCCGGATATCATTTTAGCAAGTTTGAAGCGATTTCTTTTGTGCCGTAAACTATTTACCATTTCTATGGCGCTCCTCCTCTCTTGATGCCCTAAGCACACACTTATTTGCTTTATGGTTAATCCAGCGCTAAAGGTGGTCTGGCTGCTATTTCTAGCAAGTGGAGCACCCACGTAGAAGCTCCCGGGTTGGCTCAAATAGCGATAAATTGAAAATAAATAAATTCATGGCTGTGTACCAACATAAGTGATTGTTATTGTTCACTACTTAATGCCATTTCTCTCTGCCAACCATTCTTTTTTAGCAGAAAAAAAAGAATTATAAGAAGAACTGAAAGTAAAAACAAAAAGACAACGCCACCAGCAACAAATAAATAATTATAGATAATTAGGGAGATGAGACAAGATGCTTCAAAAATCGACCTTCCCTCAAAGTTCATAAGGCAGGACGGCACACCTCAAAGTAGGAAACCATGATGCTGATGATCATGATGATGATGATGATGATGGTGGTGGTGGTGGTGGTGGTGATGATGACAGTGATGATGATAGTAGTGATGATAGTGATGGTGGTGGTGGTGGTGGTGCTGCTGCTGCACCCACGAACCCCAGTCGGCGACCATCGAATAAAAAAAACTTTTTCATTTATCTGCTTCAGTGATTTCTGAAACAGACGTTCCTCCTTCATTAAGTATTTTTTTTTTCTCACTTGTAGCGGCATTTCGTCCGTCTCCACGTTCTGAGTTCAAATTCCGCCGATGTCGACTTTGTCTTCCATCCCTTCAGAATTGATAAAATAAGTAGAACTTGAATATTAGGGTCGATTTAACTGGCGGAGGTACGGAATACACACACCACCCGTTTTCGGCGTAACCCCAACCCTAAACACCAGGTGTGCGTATTCTTTACCTTCGCCATTTAAACGACTTAGTCCTCTCCTAAAATTGCTGGCCCTGTGCCAAAATTCGAAATCAATATTGTGTGTGTGTGCACAAACTACGGACAACGATTGCGAGCGAGTTATGAATGACTTGGAAACATCGTACGTATTGTGTTTTCGTGAATTGTTTTTGGTCCCCGTGTAGTTCATGAGCCGACACAGACAACTCTCTCAGCCCTGTCACCCTGTACTCAGTGGAACATCCAGGGCGTGATATCTGGAAGAAGAGAGAGGGTTCCACTGGCAACCCCTCGTACTCATTACGGCTGAGAAGACGGGAGCAACATGAAACAAATTAATCTTGTTCAAAGACATATTGTGTCACTTGGCTGAGGAAATAAACTCAAGACTTTAGGATTATGAACCAAGAACCCTGCGTTTTCACATTTGCGAAAGTGTGTGTAGACGCACACAGATGAGATTGAGAATCTTCAACGACCTTAAACCAGCAAAATGTAGACCTAGTTTATTCACTTAACGGTTTGTTTGTCGAGAAACAGCCTGTAAGAGTTCATTTGACAGTTATCATGACGAAACCATGTCAGTTATTCCAGCTAAAATAGCGAATTTAAAAGTGAAAATAAATATAATGACTGCTCAGCAGATGCAACGAGGATGACTACGATTTGACGACAGAGAAAATACGTTGAACAATAAACAAAATATCAACAGGAACAACTTGAATATCATGTTGCCGTTTGCTCAAAGATGTCTGTCAGCCTTGGTAGTTAGCCTTCCTTCAGAAGTGTAAAAATCCCATCTGTTAGTTGCCCCCAACTGAACTTCTTGTTAGCAGAGATGAAATTTTCGCCATACAAACAGCCAAATATTGTGACTTTGATGAAAACATTTCAGTTTATCCATTTTAAAAAAAAACCGTGTTTAGTGTTCTGTTGATTAAAAAACTGTTCTGAAACTAATGTCCATCCATATATATTCCTAAGTGGAAGTTTACTTTTTACATCTCCGTTGTTATAGATACGTTTACATCAACATACAATATCTTAGCAAACCTAATTTAAAATATACTTTGGGATAGAATAATATATGTGTGTGTGTGTGTATTATATATATAAATATATACACACACGCATACATAATATACATCCCTCTCTTTCTATGTGTGTGTGTGATATATTACGCTTATATATGCGTATGTAATGTCAATACATACATGTTTATACATACACGCACATACACAGACACGTAATATGCGTGCGTGTGATGTTAACGAGAATTTGCCACTTAGGTTCCAAGTCATATTCTATCTCAGTTTACACTCAGTAAATTCATTTTGTGCAAACACTCAGTTTTGGGAGGGTGAGAAAATAAACAGTGACAACGACGAAAACTTCGAATCCAGCTGGTCATTAGAGATGTTGTTGTATCACCATAACAACACGCTTCAATTCCATACCCATCCTTGTATAAACGGTGTATATGTTTGTGTATGTAGCTTTTAGCTCGAGGTCATTTCACCCCTCACCCCTTTTTTTGGTGGGAATTCTAAAAATATATGACTTTATCAGACTATATGGCGTTTTTGGAAATATTGCCCTATTTATTGATGAAAATGCTGTTCAAACTATAAACTATGACACCATTTCAGCTACCAAAATGTAATTCTTTGGTTTTGTTTAGCCCCAAGTTGATGTTAGGACGGGCGGCTTTCAATGAAGAAATCGTTTGATCCTTTGTTGACCTTCCAAAAAAAAACTACCTCGCCAATTAATTGTTTGACTTCGTAATTTGGGTTTTTTTTTTTTTTTTCCATGTTTTGTTGTTTCACAAAGCGATTATATAACAACTACTGAAGTCGCTTTAAGAAATAATTTTAAACTGTTTTTCCCACGTGAAATGGGGAGAGCCTCAAAATAAAATAAAATAAAATAAATGAACAAATTAAATACCCATAGTTTCTTTGTTCCCGAAACTACGAGATTATAAAGTGAAAGGTTTTCCTCTCCCAAAAATCCGTTAAATTCGATTCGAAAAACGTCCATATCAGCTCTATATTGGTCTTAAGGAACTCCGAAAACGATGTTATATTATAGCATCAAAAACTGAAGAAAATTAAAAGAAGAAAGGATCATTTATGGAGAAGGAAATGTTTGAAAGTCTGACAAAGTTTAATCTCCAAACTGAGTCGACATGGAATCTATTTTCTCATATCTCTCTTATTACAAACCAAAATATATTTTTTTGGTTTTATCTCTGCTTGTTTCTCACTCTTTAGGGTTCTCATGAAGAATTTCTCAATTTTCAAGGTCACTACCTAATTTGCAAAATAGTAGCTACAAATGACCTCGTGTGGGAGTCGCTCGTCCTACTAGAAATAGTAATCAAATCTCCGTAAAATCCTACCGTGCTGTCTTTAAACAAATAAACAATCCTACTGTATATGACGACCGTAAACTTGAAAGAAGATACAAACTAGAGTATTTATTCGAATGCCATCAAATTTTCTAAAGAAACTTAAAAAAAGATTTACATATGGATTTTTTATTAATGTTTTTTAAATATAAAATATATGTAGTTATATAAAATATACAGGGTGTCCACAAAGTCTGGGTACATGGAGATTAACACATACTTTAAGAAATTATTATTTCTTATATTTAATTGTTTGTTATGATTTTATTTACTCCATGTACCTACATGGGGATTAACACATACTTTAAGAAATTATTATTTCTTATATTTAATTGTTTATGTTATGATTTTATTTACTCCATGTACCCAGACTTTGTGGACACCCTGTATATATTTCCCGAGAGTAATATTACTTGATCTCGTATGGTTCTGACTTCAGCACACAAATGTAAAAGGGGCGTTGAAGAATAATCTATCATCATCGTCGTTCCTCATGGAAACTAATTACTGTTTGAGGTCTCATCAACAGGTACTCCTTATATCTAAACAACTATCGCAAAATGGAAGATAAACCACTATACAGACACTTCTAAATAATGTCGATGCGAGAGAACCACATTAATCTTCTTTTTTTAAACTTGTTGATGCCAAAATTAGTTTATCTCAAGAAACAATCCTATTTTCAAATTTAGTTCTCTTTTAAATAATTCTCACCTGTTCGGGAAACAAAAATAAGAGATAACATTTAATGGTGATTTAATTCTCTTTTCGCCGTATCAGCCGTAGAGACCTTTTACTATCTTCTCTCTTGGCATCTTTCAACGCTAGCTTGTCTCTAGCGAACCGCATCCTCTCTTTGAATTAACAAGTAATCGAATTCCTTCTGCGGGTCTGACTTTAACTGAACGAAAAAATCTTAGAAAAATGGTAACGAAAGCGGAATGCTGCTTTGTGAAGATCTGAATCTGATAGTTTGTTTACAAATTACGATCAACTAATTCGAACCCCTATGAAACATTCGACTCCGTGGATCAGTGCTCTGCCAAATACAAACATTGGCAATTTACTGAGTGGCAGTAAATCCTAGCAATATGGTATTGAGAGTTGGCTTCCATATTTGTGTTCGATGGAAATTTTATTACAATAGGTCTGGAATTACATTGTGGCCTTAACTCGGACATTCACAGTATAATGAATCAGGTATTTTTTTGCATCAATTAATATTCTTTCTCTTGTGAAATCAATTGGTTTATCGCATACAGACGACAAAAACTACGTTTTGTGTTTTTGACTTTGGCCTAGAGTATAGTTGTCTCTGGGATGCCGCTGTAGTGGATATTTTTGTTTGAAGCTATTTTCTAAAATGTGATGTTTTTGCAGGTTCTGTAGATAAAATTACAGAACAAATGAAAATTTCTAAATATTCACAGTCATAATAGTATTTTTCAACTAATTTATAACTCTTAGTGTTTGTTGGCCCTTTCATAAAACCGTTTTTATTTGACTTTAGTTAAAATATTTACTGAGACAAGATGAGAGGACAATGAGAAAGCAGACGACCTGTGTTTGAAGCTATTTTCTAAAATGTGATATTTTTGCGGGTTCTATAGATAAAATTTCAGAACAAATGAAAATTTCTAAATATTCACACTCATAATTGTATTTTTCAACCAATTTATAACTCCTAGTGTTAGTTGGCCCGTTCCTAAAACCGTTTTTATTTGACTTTAGCTAAAATATTTACTGAGATGAGAGGACAATGAGAAAGCAGACGACCTCCATGAAAGAATCTCACGGGCAATACTAGCAACAACTGATCTCGTCTCAATTGTTTTATATTATTATAGATGTGTGCGTGTGCTTTATCATGGAACCTTATTCCTATCGTTCCAATATAGATCACCACTTTGGTTGTGATTCTCTAGAAACTATTATTTCACAAATACAGTTTATTATATCTTAGTGTCTACAGGGATCTTAAGATCCGTGTACAGTATCATCAAAAAATCTTCGGTCACTTTAAACTTTTGTAAATTTCTACAAATTGACAACTTATAAGTGGATGTTTCGCATTGCATTTTTTACAGATGAAACATACGCCCAGTTGGGGTCATTTCCCTTTTGTAGTAGGGGTTCTGAATGAGAGGGAAAGATGCCAGACGATCCGCAAAAATGACCGTGCAAATGTTTTCGGTCACCTCACATAAACCAATCAAGATACAGTGTTTTAAAACAGAAAAAATATCTATAATGAAAACTTATTACATAATATTCATTTCAAGAGGTTGCTGTACATTGTTAATATTTCGAGTGGCTTACCTTAGCTTGAATAGTTGCTTCAATGCGCCTGGGAAGAAATACGTAAAAATCCTTTGTCGTCTTCACAGGTATGAGATGCCATTCTCTGTGCCTGAGCTCCTACAACTCTTCAACATTGCGTAGATTCTTCTGACGAACTCTTCTGTTTAGTTCTGTTCACATTTGCTTGATGATATTTAAGTCAGGGCTCCGAGCTGACCAATCTTTCAATACGGTAAAATCTGCAGCTTGAAGCTCTGTTATGCTGAAAAATTTCACTTTCATCCAAGTCTGGTACCAAATTGTCCTTCAGCAGCTGGATGTATTTGGCACTATTCAACTTACCATAAATTTTGACCAACTTTCTTGAGCCATCACTTTTTATAAAACGTTAGACTCTTACTCCCAAACTTCACTGTTTTCGTCGTGTAACGTGGGTCGTTTCGCTTTCTAATAAGCGAAAATTTGTCAGAAGGCCTCCAGGAAAGCGAAACGACCCACGTTACACGACGAAAACAGTGAAGCTTATGGGTAAGATACTGATGTTTTGAGGATACATAAAAAAGTGATGGTTCAAGGAAGTTGGTTAAAATTGATAACTTGAATAGTGCCAAATACATCTTGCTGTTCTCCATGCCATAGATCGCGTGTAACACAACAGAGTCTGGCTGATGAAGGTGTTACCTATTGAAAGATTGGCCATCTCAGAGCCCTGGTTTAAATAGCATTGAGCAGATGTGAACAGAACTCAAACGAAAAATTCGTCAGAAGAATCCACGCAATTTTGAAGAGTTGTCGGAGCTCAGTCACAGAGAATGGCATCTCATACCTGTGAAAATGGTGAAGGATTTTTACGCATCTCTTCCCAAGCGCATTGAAGCAATTATTCAAGCTAAGGGAAGCTATACGAAATATTAACAATGTACAGTAATCTCTTGAAATGAATATTATGTAATAAGTTTTCATTAGACATTTTTTCTGTTTTAAAACACTGTATCTTGATTGGTTTATGTGAGGTGGCCGAAAACATTTGCACGATCATTTTTTTTTTTGGGGGGGGGGTTCTCGCGTCTTTTCCTCTCATTCAGAACCCCTACTACAAAATATAATGATTAGGCACGGAAATGACTCCAACAGGGCTAATGTTTCATCTGTGAAAAACGCAACGCGAAATATCCACTTATAAGTTGGCAATTAGTAGAAATTTACAATAGTTTAAAGTGGCGGAAGACTTTTGCACGGTACTGTATAAGAAATTAGGTGAGATTTATCTTTTTCTTCGCTTTTTTATTTATTTATTTATTTATTTTTTTCTGTCTTTGGTATTCTTACATTTTTAGCATTCTGCCTCCAAGTGTTTTGAGATATATATTATAAAATGTAGAAAAATCCTGACAAATGCGGAAGACAAAAAGGCAAAATTAATCCTAATCGTAAAAAGTACGTTCAGGGAGTGATATGAAATCTTTCCTCCGAGAATGCGGATAACATGTGTTTCAAAATGTGGAAGACAATAAAATAACGAAAATAAATAAATAAAAGCGCAGGGTACCGAGGTAGTGGGGTGTTCAGATTTTTAAAAAACACGGATTAAATTTTTTATGAAGGCTTCTCCCGCTGTTTTGAAATGTGGGTTACATATGTAATTGATAAAATCCCGACAAAAACGGAGACATTTCATCCGATTTTGGATAGCTTATTCCGAAGGTTTGTCGTGTATTGTACACAAGTGTAGCGTACACTCGAGTGAAATTCCTCTCCCCTTTGTAATATATACGTACATTCGAACGTAGCAGATAACAGCTAACCTTTGGCTGCTATGTTGGAATCTGTGCAGTGTTGCTTGAGCTGTGTTACGTAGGGAGACGATGCAGACGACGTTAAGAAGATGATTGTGGTGACGAAGACGGAGGTTGCCGTAATGCTGTTGGATGGGTCGTCTGGCATTGTCGCTGGAAATGGCTGTGCCTTGTGCGGTCAGGGGCTAGATCTTAAAAGGTCTGGAACCAAAGTTATTCTTTATTTCCCACAAGGGTTAAACATAGAGAGGACAACACAAAAGATGTGGAGACAAAAAAAAAACGAGAATGAAAGACAAATGAGATGAATTTGAAAATGAAAAGATGAAATGAAGCTTTTCGCCCCCCCCCCCACCTCCGGGCGACTTCATTTATACTGTTAATACGACCTTAATTGGTTTCAAGGCTCTTTCTACTTGTGTGGTCGTCATTATTTCGATTTTCCTTGTGTGTGTACTGAGAAATTTGCTTCCCAACCACATGGTTCCGGGTTCAGTCCCATAGCATGGCACCTTGGGCAAGTGTCTTCTGTTTTAGCCCCGGGCTCACCAAAGCCTTGTGAGTGGATTTGATAGACAGAAACTGAAAGAAGCGCATGGTATATGTAGATGTGTGCGTGTGTGTTTGTCTGGGTTTGTCCGCTTGACAACTAGTATTGGTGTGTTTACGTTCTTGTAACTTAGCTGTTCGATAAAAATTACCAATAGAATAAATACCACACTTAATAAAAATATAAGAACTGGGGTCAATTCGTTTGACTAAAAATTCTTCAAGGCTGTGCCCCACCATGGCTACAGTCTAATAACGGAAACAAGTAAGAATATATAGATAGATAGCTAGAAAGAGAGAGAGAGAGAGAGAGAGAGAGCAAAATATATGTAGAGAACAAGAAAGAGGCATGAATTTTATATGTAAAAAGTTTATAGTGTGTGTATATAAGGGGTTATAAATCTAAGCTGTATCCTTGTAAAAGACATCTTCATTTTCACATTAATCAAATGTATGTTTGTAGATGTTTTGTTTTGAATGAGATACTTACAGCATTTGAAATTTCTCATGAATTCTATAAAAATATATATTAACATCCCTTTATACTAAAAAAAAAAAATGTACAATTAGCACCGTCAGTCACAGTGGAACAATTAAATTTTTCTATGTCACCAAGCATGTCAGTCAATTCCTGGTTTCATTAATCTCTGTAAGCTCTGTGAGTCTGGAAATACCATAAAAGACCTGATGCGAGACTTACTAATGGCAGAAGTAACAAATGATCACATTTGCAGGAACTTGCTATCTGAAAGAAAACTAAAGTATTCTCCGTCCCAAGATATAAAACTTGTCATGGCCAGTGCTGATAAGAATGTTAGTTATATTGTTGCTACTGCATTTGTTTAGTGGAGGCGCAATGGCCCAGTGGTTTGGGCAGCAGACTCGTGGTCATAGGATCGCGGTTTCAATTCCCAGACCAGGCGTTGTGAGTGTTTATTGAGCGAAAACACTTAAAGCTCCACGAGGCTCCAGCAGGGGATGGTGGCGAACCCTGCTGTACTCTTTCACCACAACTTTCTCTCACTCTTACTTCCTGTTTCTGTTGTGCCTGTGCCTGTGTCTGTGGAGTGCTCAGCCACTTGCACGTTAATTTCACAAGCAGGCTGTTCCGTTGATCGGATCAACTGGAACCCTTGATGTCGTAAGCGATGGAGTGCCAACAACAACAACAACTGCATTTGCTTATATACCATTCCAGTCTTGAGCAAACAATGCCATCTTCGAGAACAAAAAAAGAAATAAAAATATAAAATGAAGATTTTGCCTTTCTTGCAATGGAAAACATTCTCTTGATTCTTGTCATTATAAAGAAATTTCTTTGTAACTTTTGTCCCAGAAATGGTCGCACATATCACCAAACTGTTTGATCTCAAACAATATTCAAAGAATATTCAAAGACTAGGAAACTGACAAAATTAACAGTGAAGAACCAGTGGATGAAACTAGGTCTACTGCAGACAGTGATTCTGATTTAGAAAATAAATTATTGAAAGTTTGGGTGATTTGTTGAAGAGATCTTTGAATGGCTGCAATGTTGAGATGAAAGTTCACACAGAAGGAACTATTTCACTGATCTGCTGTACACCACACTTGATAAGATATGGAGCAAACCTGAGAAGCAGAAGTTCAAATCCACAAGACAGAAACTGCCAATATACACTGGAGAAAGCAGCACACCACCTAGTAGCTGTCCAGTGTCCATGTACTATGTGGCCCACGTTGTCATTTGCCATTCGTTGTTTTTTTCTGCACAGCACTTCTGGGAAGGAACTAGTCACAAGTCATGTGACTCATCTGACATCACATCTATCAGCTAAAGACTGTGACTACCACATGTTCCATTGAAGATGTTATGGCAAACTATCCCAGTATTTTTAAAGGGGAATTAGGTACATTTGAAAGGTTCTGCTGCAAAACCTGAAAAAGGGTTTGTTGTGAACCCTTAAAAAAATATGTAGTTCCACTTAGTGAAGAAAGTTTATTGACAAAAACATGACAACAGATGGCATGGCAAGCATAGCTTGTTGATATAATTACAGATGTGATGGAATATTAGTTTTAAACATACCATATACAAACTAGGGAGTGTATAGTTTAAAGGAGTGTGTGTTTGTGGATTTTTATATCTCAGTCTTGTTATTCTGAGTTGTCCTTCATTTTAGTAAAGTGGGAAGCGTTTGTGGGTTCATGGTTTGTGAAGATCACTTACATTCATTAATATTGGTTGGTTTTCTTCATAGATAACCTTATTTGGCTTAGATAACACTTAGATATTGGTGTCTAGTTTTGGAGAGGTTCTATGACATTATACATATATATATATATATATATATATATATATATAAGAATTTAAGGATTGGAGAAAACGCATGTTATAATTGCATACTTTATTCCTACATATGTTTCAAAGGATTACAACCTGTGTGATCCATAGGGATCTTTGATATTAAAATTGTAACCTTCTCATCAGGGAAAGCATGGGAATCATCTTAAACGTAAGATATTATGACCGATTATGAAAACAATAGATGGATAAGGTTATGACTTGATTCATTTGAAAAAAAACCGTTAGAGAATTGGACGCTGCCGGATAGTGGGTTGGACAACACATACCA
>NC_069004.1:11823550-11823985 GCF_001194135.2 Octopus bimaculoides | reverse complement strand
TATATATATATATATATATATGTATATATATATTAGGTAGAAAGATAAGGATAGATATGGACAGTCTATAGGGTTACCCTGGGTTTCACGTTCATAAAGTGCTCAGCTTTACAGTGTCTCTTCAGAGACCGCTTTAGCAAGTAGCCTCTTCTAGAGAGGCCACTTGCTAGAGAAGCCATGGACCTAGGACCTGAAGAAACGCCTCTTCTAGATGAGCCACTTGCTATAGAGGCCATAGCCCTAAGGCCTGAAGAAAGACTGTAAAGCTGAGTGCTTTATGGACATGCAACCGAGGATAACCCCATAGGCCGGCCATAGCTATCTTTATCTATATACTATACTACTTTATAACTTAGAGTGTGCTTCTTTCTCATATTTATGATTTACTGATGATATATATATATATATATATATATATATATATATATATATATA
>NC_069004.1:11816306-11822792 GCF_001194135.2 Octopus bimaculoides | reverse complement strand
TATATATATATATATATATACATACACATATGCACATACGGATACAGGACGTCACCAAAAGTAAACAACATGAAATATGAGAACAAATGAGTTCAATACACAAACAACAAGAGAAACAAATGGAAAACAGAACAAGTAACACAAAGAACGCCCCTTCATTGGTTGACGGCTGTCTATCTACTCCTCATTTCGAGCATTGAACAACAAGACAGTAGATAGACAACTGACAACTGATGAAGGGTCGTTTTTTTATGTTACTTGTCCTGTTTTCTACTTGTTTCTCTCGTTGTTTACATATTGAACTCATTTGTTTTCATATTTCATGTTGTTTACTGTTGGTGATGTCCTGTACCCATCATATGCATTTGTGTGTGTGTATATATATATATATGTGTGTGTGTGTGTGTGTTCTTTAACCTTTTACTTGTTTCAGTACATGGATGCTTGTGTGTATCAAGAGCTTTGTTATAGTCGTGTGATCACAAATCCACAGCACCGCCTCAGATATGTGAATATCTAGCAAAAATATCAAACATTCTTGCTACATGTTTCATATGTTCCAGGTATGTGAACATGTAGCAGGAACACTAAAGTTCCTGATAATGTGAACATGTACATGGGATGCCTTGTTCCAGTTGTCTGAAACATGTTGCAGGAACACCATAGTTCCAAATGTATAAGCATGTAGTGGAAATGCCACAGTTCTTGGTATGTGAACATGTAGCAGGATTGCCACAGTTCCAGATAATGTGAACATTTATATGGAATGTCACTTGTTCCATACAGTTATCTGAACATGTAGCAGGGACACCACAGTTCTAGATGTATGAACATGTAGTGGGAATACAACAGTTCCTGTTGTGTGAACATGTAGCAGGAACCCCATGTGTTCCAGAGAATGTGAATGTTTGAGAAGTGAGATGCTGTAGTTTTTTTTTTTTCAAATTTTTTATTACCTGGAAATATTAAAATATCTTGTTAAACATTACATTAATTATGAATTCTTCATTACAGAATGTATAAAAAAAAAAATGTCATTACTGTTGACAGATTAATTAAAGATTTTGTCTCAACATGTAAAAGTGAGAGGATTTAAAGAAGGAAAAAAGAGAGAGAGAGAGAGAGAGAGAAAGAGAATTAGTTATTGAACATTTTGGTTAATGTGAAAAGAGATTAAAATTTGATTTAAAAATTAGTTTTGAGAAATGGCAGAAGTTTGAAACAAAATTTCCCATTCAAATTTTATAAAATCCACTTTGATTAGCAGTTGATAGAGATTAAGAAAAAAAAAATTGTGATCGTTAAAACTAATAATGACAATGTTTAAGAGATTAATGGAGATTGGATCTCTTCATATCAGATCATAGAAGGTACCATTCTGTTAATCTTGAGACAGCTTAACAGAGCCGACCATTTTTTTTTTTTTTTTTTTTTTTTTTTTTTTTT
The DNA here is from genome assembly GCF_001194135.2 of Octopus bimaculoides. NCBI lineage: Eukaryota > Metazoa > Mollusca > Cephalopoda > Octopoda > Octopodidae > Octopus > Octopus bimaculoides. Next base: position 11,821,346 of record NC_069004.1, on the reverse strand, counting down.
TTGAAGATCTGATTAAATCTAACACAAAATCTGTGAATATTTTATTTGTAGATTTAATCTGTGAATATTCAACTTCTGTTGTTTTGGGAATCAAACATGAAATGATCATTGACATCATCATCATCATCATCATCATCATCATCATTTAACGTTTGTTTTCCTTGCTGGCATGGGTTGGATGGTTTGATAGGAGCTGGCCAGCTGAAGAACTGCCTGGGCCCCGTGTCTGTTTTGGCATGGTTTCTACAACTGAAAGACCTTCCTAATGCCAACCACTTTACAGTGTGTCCCCAGGTGCATTTATGCAGCACCTGCATGGGTGGTGTTATGTAGCACTAGCACAGGTGCTTTTTATGTGCCCCCCCCCCAACACCCATGAGCCCTCAAGATTAGGATCCCTGAGCTGAAGAGGCAAGTAAGGGACAAACCCGTATGCAAGGACAACCCCAGTTTTACTTAGCTTGACATGTCTTCATAAGCACAAACCACCAGAAGTCTCTCTTCCTTGTCATTCCCTCTGTAAGGCCTGGAAATTCTCATTGAATACACAAATGATCAAAGACATTCCAGCCATGACCATCCCATTTTCTCATTCACATATATAGGCATAGGCATGGTTGTGTGTTTAAAAAGTTTGTTCTGCAGTCACATGCTTTTAGGTTCAATTCAACTGTGCAACAACTTGGGCAAAGGTCTTCTCCTATAACCCTGGGTTAACCAAATCTTCAGGAGTGAATTTAGTAGGTGGAAACTGTGGAAGCTAGTTATCATCATCTTTTAACGTCCGCTTTCCATACTAGCATGGGTTGGACGATTTGACTGAGGACTGACGAACCAGGTGGCTGCACCAGGCTCCAATCTGATCTGGCAGAGTTTCTACAGCTGGATGCCCTTCTTAACGCCAACCACTGAGAATGTAGTGGGTGCTTTTACATGCCACCAGCACGAGGGCCAGTCAGGCGGTACTGGCAATGGCCACGCTCAAGTAGTGTTTTTTACATGCCACCTGCACAGGAGCCAGTCCTGCAGCACTGGTAACGACCTTGCTCAAATGTTTTTTTCATGTGCCAATGGCACAAGTGCCAGTAAGGCGATATGTGTATGTATGTATGTATATATGTGTGTGTGTGTGTGTGTATGTATTTACATATGTATATATATATATGTGTGTGTTTACATGTATATAAATGTGTATATGTATGGTGAGAATTTGCAAAACAACAAAAGACGAAGCCGGGTGTGTAAACAACAAACAGATGTATTAGTTTAACGCTTGGGAAGTGAGAAAGTCTTTTATATTTCGAGTCTATGCTCTTTGACAGAAAGAAACACAGAAATAAACAGGGAGAGAAAATAGAAAAAGGTATAGTGGCTAGCAATCTATCATGTGTATATGTATGCATGTATATGTATGTGCATATGTATATTAATGAATGTATGTGTGTGTGTGTATTTGTCTCACTACTTGGGGCAACCAGCGTTAGTTTGTTTATATCCCTGAAACTTAACAACTCAGCAAAAATGAGTCCGATACATTGAGTAATGGGATTACTTTAGTGAGCTACAACCTTCAAGCTGGTCCCCTAAAATGGCCAGGAAACAAGTAAACAAATAAAAACACACAATGTACCTTGGGATACATTGTCTACATTCTTGTTCCAATTTTCAAGGTGATAACAAGTAATTTAACATAGATTTAGCAGCTATTTCTACCAGGTCAATCAACCCCATAAATGCTTCCCGTCACTGGTTAACTGGATATGTACAGTATTCACCTCTCATTAATTCCTGTCAAATTTTTCTCTGGGAGTTCAGAATTTAAGAGTCAGAGCTGGTGACATTTCTATTATTTTTTTATCTTGTTATTTTTTTTTCCATGGTGTCTTCACCGCCAGCCGCCAGCTGAGTTTTCCAGTTTAGCCTTGTTTTCATTTCATGATCTACTTCATGGCTTCACTTTTCCAGCTTGCATACGTTTACACTGTTGTATAAACAATGTGTAAACACACAGACAGTGGTGCTCGTATATACACACACCACAGACTTGTACGTGCTTTTGGTAAAATCAGGTGTTATGTCCGTCTGTCTGTCTGTTACCCTCTTCATGGTCAAACGGCTGGATCAATGGTCATGATGTTTTTTAGGATTACAAATGAAGTAATCAGGAAGGTTTTTAGCAAAAAAATAATGTGAAAAAGTATGATTATTTAGTGGATATTGAGGGTATTTGTTTAGTTTATGGGTGTAAAAAAAAAGTAAATAAAAATTAAGGGGTAGGTAACAAATAAAAGAAGTAAAGGAAGTAAGTCAGACAAAATGCTGCTAAGCATTTTGCTCTGCATGCTAATGATTCTGCCAGCTCAACACCCTAACAATAATAGTAATAATAATTGAAGGGTTTTCAACTACAAAATTTTAATAAATAATAATTATGAAAAGTTTGTAAATATTAAAGTGAAAACAATTCTTTCAGGCAGCAGTTTGCAACCCTTTCTGCAAGATGATGTTCCTATGGACCAGGGGACAACATGCATAACAACACACAACAAACTGTATAATATATAATTTAATTATTACGCATACATGCATATATTATATGTGAAATACATATATAATGCAAAAAGCACTATGTAGACTGCTATAGTCAATAAAATAGAAATATAATTTAGCAGTTTGTTCTTTCTGTGCAGCTCAGTACCAAAGGATCCAGGACCTACAACTGATTCATGATTCATTGGTTGGGAACCCCTGCTTTAAGAAAAAGCAATTTAGTAAATACAGAAATATAAATAACAAAGGCACGGGCGTGGTCATGTGGTTAGGAAGCTCACTTTGTAATCATTTGATTTCAGGTTCAATCCCAGTTAGACAGGTGTCTGCTACTAAAGCCCTTGGTCTGTGCTTACCCCATGTTTGGACATGAGTATGTCTTGCAATACTAGAAATAGCACCAAAATCTCATTCAAATTGCACAATAGCCTCTTAAAAAAAAAAAAAAATGGACAAATTGTATAATACAGTTCTAGATGCACTATATGTGTTAAGAAAAGACTGGATGGTCATAGCTGGGACTCCTTTGATCAACTACAATCAATAGAGATCACAGCTCAGTCAGACCTGATCTGGAACTAAATAACCAAATCAAGAAAGAATGGCCCCAGCTAGAAATTCCAGCTTTATCATAAAGTTTCACCCAAACTGATCCTGTAACTATTTGTTGTTGTTTAACCCTTGTTCAGCCATTTTAGCCATAGCTATCATAACTTACTTTCAGATACCTTTCCCAGGATTACATTATTTAATCTGTTCTCCCGTTTTTAAGATGTTAAGGTATGGTTTGAGGAGAATTTGGTTGTTATTTCTAGCAGGTCATGCTATCACGTAGCAGTTCCCTTGTTGGCTCATAATAGATATATTATCAATAGATGACCAACCCTTATTGATAGTGAGTTTAATAATGGTCAGTGTATGACCAACTATGATATCTAGAAGGTTTAATATAAATAGATGACCAGCCATATTTTCCACTTTGTGGATGGTGCTATTAAACAGTGGTTTCGGAAAAACAATCTGTTGGCAAATGTCGACAGCAGGATCTAAAAATAGCACCAGTAATTATCTCCAAGAATGCCCTAATTCATTTTATTGTTCAGAAATGGCCTTTTACATTTCAGGCATGTTTCTGTTGATTTCTGTTGTTGCAGTGAAATATTTAGCATTGTTAATGACATTTCTTGTCAACATGCTAAATTGGTTGGCAGCAGAAATATTCAAAGTTGAGCTCGTCATCTCAACATGTTTCTCAGCAACACTCACTCATTACACACAAGCTTCCAAATTTTGGTTTGAGAGACTTTTAAAAGAGTCCTTCTCAATAATGTATTCTTATTCTTAACCATTTTTTAAAATTGTGGGATCAATTCATTTGGCTAAATTTCTTCAAGGCAATGCCCCAGCATGGCCACAGTCTAATGACTGAAACAAGAAAAATTTCTTTAAAAAAAATACAAAAACTGTCATCTTTAATCCTTTTCTGACATGGTTGTGTGGTAAGAAGCTTACTTCCCAACCACGTGGTTCCAGGTTCAGTCCCACTGCATGGCATCTTGAGCAAATGTCTCCTACTAGCCTTGGGCTTACCAAAGCCTTGTGAGTGGATTTGGTAGACAGAAACTGAAAGAAGCCCATCATATATGTATATGTATATATCTATGTGTGTGTCTCTTTGTGTCTGTGTTTGTCCTCCCATCACCACTTGATAACCGGTGCTGGTGTGTTTACATCCCTGTAACCTTAGTGGTTTGGCAAAAGAGACCAATAGAATAAGTACTAGGCTTAAAAAATAAGTGCTGGGGTCAACTTATTCAACTAAAACCCTTCGAGGCAGTGCTCCATCATGGCCGCAGTCAATCAAGTAACTGAAACAAGTAAAGGAATAAAGACCCTAGATCAGTGGTTCTCAACCATTTTTTTACCTGCTGACCCCTTTGATCCCTATTTTATGGACCCTCATAGTCATTCGATGTTTAAAAACCCTATTACTCTTTTAATCTTTTATATGTTTCAGTCATTTGGCTGTGGCCATGCTGGAGCACACAGCCTTAAAGGATTTTTGTTGAATAAATCAACTCCAGGACTTATTCTTTGTAAGCCTAGTACTTATTCTATCAGTCTATTTTGCCAAACCACTAAGTTAGTGACATAAACACACCAACATCAGTTGTCAAGTGATGGTGGGGGGACAAACACAGATACAAAGACACACACACACACACACACACACACACACATGTGTATATCTATCTATCTAACTATCTGTCTGTCTATCTATCTATCTATCTATCTATCTATCTATCTATCTATCTATATATATATATATTATCTGCAATCTCAAGGGATTAAGGTACATTTTAAAAATAACGTCGACCACTAACGTGGACAATTAATGCGCTAGAAATAGATCACATTTTGTGTCTATTAAGACCTAAAAAGTTCTCAACATGAAATATAGCAGCATACCAAAAACGTGAGCGGGCAAGA
>NC_069004.1:11812514-11816221 GCF_001194135.2 Octopus bimaculoides | reverse complement strand
AAAATCATTATTAAACAGGAACCAGGTTTCGGATTTAACAAATTCTTACCATTTGTCTATTCCTCATCAGCCTGATTTGTAATGTAGCAGTAATTTTCAGAATCCTAAACATAGTTGCCCACCGCCATGTGTGCGCGTGCATATGGTTCTGCTAATTAGTGGTCGACGTTATTTTTAAAATGTACCTTAATCCCCTGAGATTGCAGATAATATTTCTGAATCTCTTTGATTCTTTAAATGTGCTGGCCCCCCTGATAATTAATCGATATTAATTAATATATTAATATATGAATAATTACCAGATCTTATAATAATATATATATATATATATACTCACAAGGCTTTGGTCGGCCCAGGGCTATATAGAAGACACTTGTCCAAGGTGTCACACAGTGGGATTGAACCTGGAACCTATTATAGAATAATAATAAAATATTATTAGAAATTGAATTTTAAAAATTGTTCAAATATTTTATGCATTGCAATAGTACAACCAATTTATTACACATAAATTTTAACAACCAAACAGTTTATATATATGGGTCACCAAGGGCCATAGGGAGCCCACTTGAGAATCAGTGATCTACATTAAGGGTATGTTTATTCCATATTCTTCGTATCTTTTCCTTTCAGTATGTCATTTGCTAAGAACTTGGCTTTCTCTTCTGGGGGGATGTCATTGCATTCATTTCTGACCCCCAAATATATGTTACTGAGGCCCCTTAAATTCTTCACAACACACAATACGAAATTCCTAACAATTAAGACTTGAAATAGAATTGTCAAATAAAAAGGAAAACTAGTTGGATGAATTTCACTTGGCATCAAGATTCTATTTTATCCCTCACCTGTCTCTGATTGAAAAGTTCTGCTGAAATGTACTGAGTTGATGAATCTGATAGCCTATATTCTAAATATAGGATCTCTCTCTCTCTCAAACATTTCATATGTACTCCCCCTCCTCCTAAACATGAACAATCTCAGATCTATGGTATTTTGTTGAAAACTATGAATCTTTTAAACATGTGTTCAGAGATCTCTGGCTTTTTTGCCTTTTTTTTTTTGTTTTTGGTGGGGGTTTTGTTTATTATAAAAAGAAGGTGATGTCTTTTTTGGTTTTTATTTTATGAAGATGAATCTTAAAAACCTCTTAACTACTTCAAGCCCCCCACACACATACACACATACAGGTGCTGGCCTGACTGTGTGGCAAAGAAGTTCACTTTGCAGCTATATGGTTTCATGTTCGGTCCCACTGTGCAGCACCTTGAGCAAGTGTCTTCTACTTTAACCCTTAGCCAACCAAATCTTTGTAAGTAGATTTGTTGTTTTTTGTTCATTCTCAAGCCATGCCTGGCTCTTAAGGGGCCATTTCCTGGTTTCATTGGCGTATAGGTTCCTCACCTGGACAGGACAGCGATCCATCGCAGGTGAACTGTTAGATGCAGGAGGAAAGAGTGAGAGAAAGTTGTGGTGTAAGAGTCAGCAGAAGTTTGCCATTACCTTCTGCCAGATACATACATATATCTATACATATATACGACAGGCTTCTTTCAATTTCCGTCTACCAAATCTACTCACAAGGCTTTGGTTGGCCCGAGGGTATAGTAGAAGACACTTGGCCACGGTGCCATGTGGTTGGTAAGCAAGCTACTTACCATGCAGCCTATCGATAACTTTGAATAATGATTAGTTTTAAGTAAATGCTGTACAAGTCAGCTGATCCTCAGTTGATCCATAAGGACTGGTAAAGTCATCTTTTTAGCGGGAATTTAATTCCGAATGGAAAGCATACTGTCAAGTATTTAATGTGGTAATTCACTGTTTGCTCCATTAGCAATCTAGTAACATGTAGAAATAATAGTGATAGTGTGAAATATATCTATGGGTAGATAGATAGGCAGGCAGGTAGGTAGGTAGGTAGGTAGGTTAGTTGATCCATATGTAATGTATAGGGGTTGTTTTTTTTGGTGTGGGGGAGGGGTATCATGGTGGGGTAGGATGCCAGTTGTGGAAAAACTGTTGTGGGTTTTTGATAGAAGGAGCAGTTTTAAGGATTATCTCAGGAAAGTTTTGGTTGAAAAAAATAAGTAGATCAGGTTTTAAGATGGCAAACTTAATGGATGAGATTATATACTCCTGTCAGTATGGAAAAAAAAACACAAGCAAACATTAAACTGCTGCTGCTGCTGCTACTACTACTACTACTACTACTACTACTACTACTACTTGTGCTGCTATTGGTGCTCTTATTACTCGTGCTGTTGTTGCTGTTGGTGATGCTGATGATAATGGTGTATCTTGTTATTCTCCATTTTGTTTGAGTAGCTTTAGTTTTATTTTCGAAGTACGAGCGATAAGGGCTCTAGAAATATGTATTTGGTTTATTAATTAGTACAGAAGAAGATTGTAACTAAGACCTGCAAAACTTTACTTGGGAGACCCTACCACCCACCCCTATATATCTGTGTGTGTGTGCATGCGTGTGTGTGTGTGTACATGTGCATATATGTGTACGTGTGTATGTGTGCATGTGCATATATACATATGTGCGTGTATATATACATATGTGCATGTGTGTTTATGGATATGTGTGTGTGTATATATATGTGTGTGTATATATGTGTGTGTGTATGTACAAATATATATATATATACATATATGTATATGCATGTGTGTATGTATGCATATATATATATTTATGTGTATTTATATGTATGTAAATATATCTATATGTATTTATATGTATGTATGTATATATACACACATATATATATATATACATATATGTATGTATATACACATACAAATGTGTGCGTGAGTGTGTGTGCGCGCGCGCGTGTGTGTGTGTGTGTATGTGATATCATGTCTTCCATAATTAAAAAGTATCATGAGGCAAAGGATAATTTTATTTTGTTAGTTGTCCTGATGAATTTACAAAACCGTCTTGAATTCCTGTCTTCATTCTTAGATCAGTAACACAGAGGAAAGGAGGTGGTGGTGGTAGAGGTGGCGGTGTGCTTATCGTGAAGTCTGAAGGAATTTAGGTAGATACTTGTACGTATGTATGTGCGTATGTGCATATACACACACAAACAAATGAATAGTTGCACACACACACACACACACACACACACACACATACACATGCAAGCACATAGATACACATATACACGCAGAGAAACTTATACTTGATAGTATGTAGGTTGGAATATGAGGGTGATTAACGAGTGAACCCTCTTGCTATATGCATCATTAAGTATATTGGATATCAAGTATCAGTTGCCTTCAAACATGACGTCAATTGATATCCTTGCACCAATGCTGGTGCAGAGTGATGACATCAGTGGTCATGTGATGTTATGGTGCGGAGTAATGACATCAGTGGTCATGTGATGTTATGGTGTATCCACATCAAAAACAGAAAGAAACAAAAAAAAAAAAAACGAAAAAAAACAAACGAGAAAAATTAAAAGAAATTCAGGTCCAGGTGAGGGATGCATTATAAATAAAAGTCTGGGTTTTTCTCGAGGATTTTATTTCTGTTTTCTAATGTTCCTGCTCCTGCATACCCAGCTGTTTTTCCTATTACCTTATTACCTTTTACATCTTGTTGCTTGGGACAAACAACAAGAACAACAATAACAACAGCCCACCCTTGTTTCTCGTCTGCCCCCACTCCCATCTCCTGTCGTCCCCCCCCCCCC
>NC_069004.1:11810229-11812446 GCF_001194135.2 Octopus bimaculoides | reverse complement strand
CCCCCCCCGCTTCTCTCTTCCAAAAACCTCCTCAAAAGAGATGTTTCGTTTTATGTATATGAGCTAAGAATAACTAGGTATATCCTGTACACACGTGGAGGAGCAATTGCAGAGGAGAAGACAGAACGTAGCACTTTCATTTGATGTATCTCAGCTAGAACCAAGAAGCATCTATAAATAGCTGACTGAAGGAATTTACCATTCTTTCTATTCTATATTTGTAAAACTTAACGTTTATTTTCTTTATTTTCATACATGTGTTGGGTTTGCCAAATGTTTTGCATAAAAATAAAAAATAAAAAAAAAAAAACAGAAAAAAAACCCCCAAGGGTGTGTGGAATGGTATCTGTTCTTTTTTTTTACTCTTTTACTTGTTTCAGTCATTTGATTACGGCCGTGCTGGAGCACCACCTTGAGAGGTTTTAGTCAAAGAAATTGACTTATTATTTAAGCCTAGTACTTATTACCACCAGTCTCTTTTGCTGAACTGCTAAGTTACGGGGATGTAAACACACCAACACCATTTGTCAAGCAGTGATGGAGGGACAAACACACACACACGCACATATATATATATATATATATATATATATATGACGGGCTTCTTTCAGTTTCTGTCTACCAGATCGACTCACGAGGCTTTATTCAACCCAAGGATATAGTAAAAGGCACTTGCCCAAGGTGCCATGCTCTGAGACTGAACCCGGAACCATGTGGTTACGAATTAAGCTTCTTACCACACAGCCATGCCTGAATAAATATATAAAATATTTAAATAAGAATATTTGTCTCAGGATAAAGAAGAAAATTTTGGTCTGAGAAGCATTTAAAGATTAACTCATTAATGATATAAGATCGTTATATGAGATTTACTCATTAATTATTGTATCTAATGTTGTTTGGAACCTCTCACTTGCAGTGTTGTCTTTGCATTCTGGTATTTAAACTTATTGCTTTTAATATCTCCTGGGGGTGGCTTTTTAACCCTTTGGGGACTAATCTTAACTTAAAGGTAATGGATGGGATTAACAAACGGTATAGTCAAGAATGCGGTACAAGTGTAACTAAAGACCTAGTCTTCAGTGATTATCAGAATTGTTACCAATTCTTTACACTAGAATTCATTGTTGCTATTTTCTGTTATGAGTTTGTGTGTGTGTGTATGTGTGTGTATATGCTGATTTAGTGAGTTGATGTCCTTGTTTAACCCCAGCTCAGCCCTGGGGGATCAGACCTATGATCGATGATATTCTGGCCATGAACATCTCATCAATTTTGTAGATAACGAGGCCCTAAACCAGGACCATATTATCTAATAGTAGGGTGTGATTTGAAGGACTTTGACTGCTAGTGATCACATTGAGGCTCCTTATGTGTTCCCTATTTATGGAGTTCTATACAGACGGCCCCTGTTTATGGGGCTAAATATATGTTGCCCCAGTTTATGGAACTAAATACATGCAGGCATTAATTATGAAGTTAAATTCATGTAGCCCCTATTTATGGAGTTAAATACATGTGACCCCCCTATTCTTAAGATGCCAGGGACTTTGTTGTGAGATATTCACCTAATACTCGTTTCTAATCATTTTATTAATTCAGTGTTTGGTTTAAGGGGTCCGTTTTCACTTACTATTATTGTTTGTTCTATCACTTTAAAATATTGAGTGTATCATGGATGGATTGGGTCCTTGGAAATCTTATTGTCTCCTGGAATTTTTTAAGGGAAATATATTGGAGTGGCTTCTTGTTACCTCACCCACACTCCTGAGGTTGAATACCTCATCATGGTGCCAATTTATAACAAGAAAAATTGAGCCACTGACTCTTCAGCAGGTTAAGCCAGCACTTTACTGCTCTGGCCTGTTGTTATGTTCTAACCTTTAAATTTAAATTATTTCATTATTGTTATATTTTACTTCTCAAAGCTCTTGGTTTTACTTGCACCGGTTAATTCTGTGAGAGGAGACAGCACCCCTGTTGTCAAAGGTCTCACACGGTCTTTTTCCGCAAATTATAAGACTTGGTACTTAAATGATAAGAATTGTGGAAGATACTCAACACCTAAGTTGTTAATTGTGTAAATGAGACAAATGAGATGTGTATTTAGATTCATCTTTCTCAGTCCAGGGTTCTAATCCCATGAGGTGCAAAATATTTTTCTTTTTCTCTCATCCATAACTCTAGGCGCAGGAGTGGCTGTGTGGTAAGTAGCTT
>NC_069004.1:11793514-11796032 GCF_001194135.2 Octopus bimaculoides | reverse complement strand
AAAAGAATGATAGTGCTGCTAACCATTTTGTTGGTGGTTCACTGTTACCATGTGTGTGTGTGTGTGTGTGTGTGTGAAAAGAATGATAGTGCTGCTAACCATTTTGTTGGTTCACTCTTACCGTGTGTGTGTGTGTGTGTGTGTGTGTGTGTGTGTATGTGTAGGCTTTGATGTTTCTGTTAATAAGAATCACCAAGGAATTACCAAACTTTCTGCCCAGTTTGTCTTTTTCTTTAATTCAATCATTCTTTTGTCAATCTCAGATACAAGTGTAGACATTTTCCTTATTAACTGCCACCTTACCATTCTTTCAGAACAAACCATGCAATATTTACTTTTCTTTGGTTTTTATTTCCTGTCATAGAAATTAATTCCATGCTGTTGAATCTTTTGTACAAGTGTATGTGTGTGATGTGAGAATATCAACAGAAATATAATTGAGACAATTGCTAAGCACTACACCTCCATAGATCCATTCTTCGGATGTATGTGGGTGTATAGCTTCGATATTACTGCGCTCACAATAGCAGTGAATAAATGCCATTTTGTTCACAGTTATGTATTCACCTATCTGCAATTATAATGTCGAGACATCACCATAAATACATATATTATCATAACCACAATGCAAATAATGATATCACCTTGTCACCTCAGTAATATATACACATATGTTCATAATAGAATTAATAATAAGAATAGTAATTATAATTTCTTTTAATAAATAATAATGAGATAATACCATATGGACAAAGTGTGTGTGTTTGTGTGTCTATCCACATATATATATATATATAATGTGCATATCTACAATAATGGTGTTGATGACAACTTACAGACACAAGATCTTAAATTTGGGAGAAGGGAACAATTTACGTTATTGATTCCTCCTCCTCCTCCTCCTCCTCCTCATCATCATCATCACCATCACCATCATCATCATTATTTAAGGTGGCAAGCTGGCAGAACTGTTAGCATTTTCGTTCATTTTCACTTTCTGAGTTCAAAATCTGTGGAGGTCGACTTTGGCTTTCTTCCCTTTGAGGTCGATAAAATAAGTACCAATTGAGCACTAAGGTCGATGTAATCGACTTAACCCCTCCACCAGAATTGCTTGGCTTGTGTCAAAATTTTAAACTATTATTATTTTATTGACCCCCAGAAGGCTGGAAGGCACAATTGCCTTCAGTATACTTTGAACTGAGAACAAAAAGAGCTGGAAAAAATACTGCCAGGCACTTTTCCAATATCCTAACGACTCTGTCAATCCAAAAAATAATGCCACAAGCCCAACAGTTTCGGTGGAGGGGTAAGTCAATTAAGTTGATCCCCAGTATTCAACTGGTACTCGTTTTATCAACCCTGAAAGGATGAAAGGCAAAGTCAACCTTAGTGGAATTTGAACTCGGAACGTAAAGACAAACGAAATGTTGCTAAGCATTTTGCCAGGTGTGCTAACGGTTCTGCCAGCTTGACACCTTAATCCAAATAATAATGATAATCTCTTCTACTAAAGACAATGCCTGAAATTTGGGGGAGGGGAGCAGTGAATTACATCGACTCCAGCGTTTCACTAGTATTTAATTTATCAACCTTGAAAGGATGAAAAGCAAAGTCAACCTCAGCAGGATTTGAACTCAGAATGTAGCAACAGACAAAATACTACTAAGCATTTCACCTGGTATGCTAATGATTCTGCCAGCTTACCACCTTAATCTTAATAATAATAATAATAATAATAATAATAATAATGATAATGATAGTAATAATTCTTTCTACTATAAGCATAAGTCCTGAAATTTTGGGATAGGATGTAGAGTGGAAGGGGCTAGTTGATTACATTAACCCCAGTGGTTGACTGGTACTTATTTTATCGACCTGAGAGGATGAAAGGCAAAGTCGACCTCAGTGGAATTTGAACTCAGAATGTAAAGCTGGAAAAAAATGCCATTAAGCATTTTGTCTTGACGTGCTAATGATTCTGCCAAGTTGCCAGCTTCATAATAATTCTAATTTTTGGCACAAAGCCAGAACACTTTGAGGGGAGGGGTAAGTCAATTACACCGACCCCAAAGCTTGTCTGGTACTTATTTTATTGACTCAGAAAAGATGAAAGGCAAAGTCAACCTTGATGGAATTTGAACCCAAAATGTTAAGAGCTAGAAGAAATATTGTCAAGCAGTTTGTCCAACACATTAACGATTCTACTAGCTTGCTGCCTTTATAATAATAATAATAATAATAATAATAATAATAATAATAATAATAATAATACTGATTTCTTTTATATAATAATAATAATAATAATAATGATTTCTTTTATATAATAATAATAGTAATGATTTTGATGATGATAATTTTGATACAAGGCCAACAATTTGGTGATGGTGGGTGGGTGGAGGACTAAATCAATTACATCAACCCCATTGCTCAACTGGTACCCTTTTTATCAACCCCAAAAAGACAACAGGTAAAGTCCACCTTGGTGGAATTTGAACTCAGAACGCAAAGATGGATG
>NC_069004.1:11792282-11793167 GCF_001194135.2 Octopus bimaculoides | reverse complement strand
TTGCAATGTTTACTTGCAGACTTGTATACAGAACTGTCTCTGCACAAAATATGCCTCCACCCCAGCATCTTACCTTCACCACCGCCACCACCACCATCATCATCACCACCCCTAATTGGGGGTGGGGAAGGTAGGGAGTGGGGTGGGGGAATGGGAGGGACTAAATTTCTGTTATATACCATATTTCTTTTTCCTCCTCTTCCTCCTCCTTCACCTCTTTGTTTTTGTTGCTACTTACATGTCACCTAGATAGACAAATACATTAATTTGTAAATATACTTGCATGCAAAAACATACACACACACACACACACACACACACATGCACACACACACATATATATAAAACTTCAGAACAATTTCATGTAATCAACTACATAAGATAAAGAAAAAAAGGGGAAGAAAAACAAAAACCCCACAAAAAAAAATGGTAAAAAGTCTAATTAATTTCAACAGTTTTGAAAAATCTAAAAATTGTAGAATTCTTGAAAGTATATTTGCTGTGTTTTCTGGAGACCTGATTCTCAGCTGAAGTTCGTTTCCTATTATCATAGTTTTTGAAGCCTTAATAACATAATTAGCTGGTTGAGAGGTTTGACACCTCTTACTTGCAATTTCTAAGCAGTTTTCATCCTGCCATTAAATGGATGATTGCAAGGAATGAATTCACAGATGTCAGTGCTGAAAAATTGGGATACAACCAAATTCAGTGACCTCAACAGAAGTAATAATAATAATAATAATAATCTTTTCTACTCTAGGCACAAGGCCCGAAATTTTTGGGGAGAGGGCCAGTCGATTAGATCGACCCCTGTACACAACTGGTACTTAATTTATCGACCCTGAAAGGATGAATGGCAAAGTCAACTTCGGCGGAATTTGAACT
>NC_069004.1:11787340-11792272 GCF_001194135.2 Octopus bimaculoides | reverse complement strand
CCCTGAAAGGATGAATGGCAAAGTCAACTTCGGCGGAATTTGAACTCAGAACGTAGTGGCAGACAAAATACTGCTAAGCATTTCGCCTGGCATGCTAACGTTTCTTATTTCTTTACTGCCCACAAGGGGCTACACACAGAGAGGACAAACAAGGACAGACAAGCAGATTAAGTCGATTATATCGACCCCAGTGTATAACTTGTACTTATTTAATCGACCCCGAAAGGATGAAAGGAGAGTCGATCTCGGTGGAATTTGAACTCAGAACGTAAAGACAGACAGAATACTGCTAAGCATTTCGTCCAGCATGCTAACGATTCTGCCAGCTTGCTGCCTTAGTAGTAGTAGTAATAATAATAATAATAATAATAATGATAATGATGATGATGATAATAATAATTTCATATTTTGGCACAAGGTCAGCAATTTTGAGGGGAGGGGATAAGTCGATTACGTTGACCCCAGTATCCAACTGGTAGCTGTTTTATTGAATCTTGAAAGAGCCAAAGGCAGAGTTGACTTCAGCTGATTTTGAACTCAGAACATAAAGACTGAGGAAATGTTGCTAAGCGTTTTACCCAGCATGCTAACAATTCTGCCAGCTTGCCACCTTAATAATAATAATAATAATAATGATAATGATAATGATAATGATAATAATAATAATAATAATAATAATAATGATAATGATAATAATAATAATAATAATAATGATAATGATAATGATAATAATAATAATAATAATGATAATGATAATGATAATGATAATAATAATAATAATAATAATAATAATAATGATAATGATAATAATAATAATGATGATGATGATGATGATGATGATGATGATGATGATAATAATAATGATAATAATAATAATAATAATAATAATAATAATAATAATAATGATGATTGTTTTTAACGTAGGCACAATGAAGAAACTACTAGGCAGTCACTCAACTTGCTAGAGTTAACAGCCATTAACTCACATCCTCACGTTTTAGAAAATGAAAACACATGGCGTGATGTGGTCCTACATGTATTATGTCTGAATAAAAGAATGGATGGTCATGGCTGGAAGACTTTTGATTATAGGAATTTTCAGTGACTGCTGACATGGGGCTGAACAACAAAAGCAACAGCAGGTGGTCTGAGACACACAGAAATAAGTGCTTTCATAGAAACATTGAAGGCTTTTTGTTGACTGGAATTGAACTAAACACCCGTCAGAAATGCAATCGAACCACAAGTTATCAGTTGTCAGGTTTTTTATCATGTATAGATCACATTTGTGTCATGCAGTCTGTCCTGATTATCAACCAATCAGCTTACTACAATATTGTACCATATCCTGGATATCATCCGCAAATCTGCAATGTCCTTGAATTTTGTATACTTTTCTTTGTTCTAGAGCACATTTTTGTGCCAAGAACAGCTTCAGAGGTTTGAGAGCCACCAGAGAACACATATTCTCACCTTTCCCCACAAGCAAAACAGAGCATGACTGAGTATAGCAGAAACAATGTCAGGTTTTCCTTTACTGATTCCAGCTAGAAATGAAAGGGTTTCTGCTTTGTAGTTGCAGACCAACGCTTTTTGGCTTCTTGAGCTGAACTAATCATTGCTAAGTACATTTGTTACACCTGAAGCTCGATTCTATCTTCTTCGACCCCCACCAGTAATCATTAGGAATTTATGTAAATCATCATTATCATCATTTAACATCTGTTTTCCATGCTGGCATGGGTTGGATTGTTTGACCAGAGCTGGCAAGCCAGAGAGCTGCACCAAGTTCCAGTCTGATGTGGCATGGTTTCTACAGCCGGATGCCCTCCTTAATGGCGACCACTTTACAATGTATTCTGGGTGCTTTTAATGTGGAACCACATGAGTGCTTTTGTGCGACACTGACACAAGTGCTTTTTGTGTGGTGCCAGCACTGGACTCTTGCTGGTCAATCCTCTTTACCAGGGGGAGCAGCCTTAACACTTCTGCTGTGGAATATGGGTCTTCTTGAGTACTGGAGTATGTGTCTTTTTGGTACAATAAATATCATGATAAGGTATTATATGTTCCCATTTTCATTTATGCATAAAACAGAGCCCAGCTTACACCAAACAAATAACAGCATAGCATGAAAATATCCTGCAACAAATGGAAGTAAAATGTGACATCTACTTGACCATGGTAGTTCCTTCACAGAGCTATTGACTACAATACCTTTTCTACAATAGTTTCGGTCGTGGTACCCCTTCTACAGCTGCCAATGACCACAGTACCTTCCCAACAGCAACTGTTGACCTATATCTAAACAATACCATGAAAGAAGTGATGACATCAAGTCATATTGTTCCATAATTAAATGAATGCTATTACATTTAGCTAAAGTTTACATCTGTGTTTGTGAATGAGCTAAAGTACTCTCACGAGGACTGTCATGGCAATAAATATAACACTATATCACTGAAGTGTAGCATTTAATATTGAAGCTAGCTGACGTTAAAAAAAGATGAGAAGAGACATAATTCAGAAGCCATATTAGTTTTTCTATGTCTACCGAAGTGAAGCAGATGAAAGCTGAACGCTACTTTGGACACAGATGTAAATATTAATTGATTTTCATTAAATATTCTATGTACGATAATCTTGTTAATGTTTGTCACTGCACATTATCTGCATGAAGAGGGAGTTCAAGAAAAACAAAAATTACGAGAATTACAATAAAGAAAAAAAATGAACATAGCTGTGTGGTAAGAAGCTTGCTTCCCAACCACATAGTTCCGGATTCAGTTCCACTGCATGGCACCTTGTGCAAGTATCTTCTACTATAGCCTCAGGCCAGCCAAAGCCTCGTGAGTGGATTTGGTAGATGGAAACTGAAAGAAGCCCATCATATATATATATATGTATATATGTGTATATATATATGTGTGTTTGTGTTTCTGTGTTTGTCCCCACAATATCGCTTGGCAACCAATGCTGGTGCGTTTACATCCCTGTAACTTAGCGGTTTGGCAAAAGAGACAGATAGAATAAGTACTAGGCTTACAAAGAATAAGTCCTGGGGTTGATTTGCTCGACTAAAGGCAGTGCTCCACCATGGCCAAAGTAAAATGACCAAAACAAGTAAAAGAATAGAAATATAAAAGAATCCATCAATGGACCTGCATTCCATCCAGGTGGGAAATATTTGTGCCACGGAAATGAACTGTGAGAACAGCTGAATGGATACTAAAAATGTTTACACAGAAAATAACTGCCCTAGTACAGATGGACAATGTGTACTAGGTGAAAGGTATCATGTGTTTGAGACCAAAGAAAATATGGTAAAATGTTAGATCTAAGATTATTAGAATCCAATGATAAAATACCAAATTATTGAAATGAGAAGTGATGTGCTTCAAGGCAGATCTATCCAACCCACCAGCTCAGCTTGGAAGAAAACAGATGCTTAAACAATGATGATGATGATGATGGTGGTGGTGATGACCTTTTTACTTGTTTTGTGTTTACTTCTGTTTCGTTCATCTCTAGACTTCTTATATATATACACACACACACACATATATATATATAATAGAATCTATGACATCTTAAACTTTGTTATGTCACAACACCAATTAACATCGAACGATGAGTCTTTAACCTTTGCATATCAGAAAACATGGTATTACTACCTTGTATTTATTTACTCATTTCTAGTAAATATTGATATCAAACTTAACAAAATGTAAACAACATTTATACTCTGAGCTGGAAGTATTTTTGTGTTGCGCCTGCATCATGGAGAATTTACTGAAAACACATCCAATAAACAGTAAAATTACCAGCAAATTTTGGTAAAATAGATAAATGGTATTAATGGTAGAAACCATTCTGACTGGATTTTGGTACCTTTTCCTTCTTGTAAACATTTGATCTGTTACATCAGTGTTTCATGGCAGTTTATTCCTTAACATTAGTGGTTCATTATATTGAAGTGAAAACCCTGTAGGCTTTCAACTGTGACCACCTACATCAAACATGTCCCCTTTTCTGTTCATTCTATGTTTTTTTTTAGCTTCAGGCATCAACTCTCAAGATTTTCCAGCCATGACCATCCTGTCTTACAATTAATGTTACCTAGAACTATGTTATTGTCCTGCCATTTTTAAGACAGTAACATATCATTTGAAGAGAATTTTACTGTTATTTCTTGCAAATTGAGCCATCTTATATAGGGTCACTTTATAATGTTTTTTTAGACCTTGTCGTGTTGTCTGATAGGATTCTGTTTTGAACTTTAATACGAAATGCAATGTCCATCGGTACAAGATAGGTTGTTGTTTTTTATATTAGTGGATTCATCCTTTTTAATAGAATCATGGGAAGAGATTTGTTCATTGTGTAGAGTTACTGTTGTTCTAAATGAGCATCAACTCCATCCCTCTCATCTCTCTGAGTGGGACTCCAAAAGTAATGAGTGCTAACTACGTCCCTCTTTCAGCTTCATCAGTTTCACTTGTCTGAGAGGGACTCTAAAAGCAATGTTGTGTTACCCTCCTCTCCTTTTACCAAAACAATAAAAAAAATATCTAAAAAATCATGCATACATACTTACATATGTACATGCAGTCATAAATACATTCATGCATATATACACATACATACGTCCACGCAAATATACATACATTCATGCATTCATACACACACACACACACACACACACGCATGCACACACATGCATGCACTTATGATTTTCCTCATCACCTATGTATGTTGCATCTTCTTCCCATCAAATTTACTAAAGTGCCTGTATGCAACAGTTCCTGCTTGTGTGCATATTCTCTCTCTCTCTCTCTTTCTCTCTCTCTCTCTCTCTCTCTCTCTCTCTCTCCCTTGTGTGCATATTCTCTCTCTCTCTCTCTCTCTCTCTCTCTCTCTCTCTCTCTCTCT
>NC_069004.1:11778013-11787120 GCF_001194135.2 Octopus bimaculoides | reverse complement strand
TAAAAAAAAATAAAACACATACACACACACACACACACTCACCTCCTTCCCTTTCCCCGTGGGCATCTGTAGTATCGGACTAAATGCATTTTCATCATTAATCTATGTAATCAAATTCTACCAGTAAAGGTGCAAGCGTGGCTCAGTGGTTAAGAAGTTTATTTTCCAACCACAATGCTTTGAGTTTAATCCCACAGTTCGGCACTTTGGCCAAGTGTCTTTTTCTATAACCCCAGGCCAGTCAAAGCTTTGTGAGTGGATTTGATTGATGGAACTAAAAGAAGTTCATTGTATGTGTTTGTATGTGTGTGTGTGTGTGTGTGTGTGTGTGTGTGTGCATGTGCATGCATGTGTGTGTGTGTGCTTTTGTCTTGACATTGGGTGGTTATTGTTAATGAATGTCATTATTTCCAATATTCTGTGGAAACGTATCTCACCATGGAGAAATATTTCCTTGTTTGGAAACAGTTAAAGGTTGATGGCAGGAAGTGCATCCAGCTGTAAAGCACCTGCCTTAATAAACTCCATCTAACCCATGCAGGCATAGAAAAGCGGATGTAAATAATGACAACAAGGTCATAATTTGTTCACACACAGACACACACACTTTTTCATTTGTCCATTCGTATAACTTCTGTTCCCTACTTTGCTAACATAGCAAAAATGAAATATCGACACACTTTATCAGCCATAAATTGTTTATTCAATACTTGTTGTTGTACTTGTTATTACTCAATATTTGTTGTTGTTCTCTGAATGGGCAGACCCATGATTAAAGACACTCCATCTATGACCAGTTAGTTGTGATTTTAGAGACATATGTAGGACTACATCATCTAAAGTGTTCTTCCTTAACAAATGAAATAAAATAAAATAAAAACAGAACAGAAACAGTAAAAAAGGATTCCAGGAATATTTTGCTGCTATTTCTTGTAGGACACAAGACCACATAAAAGCCTACATGTTGCCTCTTTATTCTATGGTTCATTAGTTAGGTCACACGCAGGTTGTCTTTGCCTCCACATTTCTAAACAAAACTCCGTAACTCTGTAGTAGATAACATTAACGATGTCTTTGGAATGGCTGCTAATGAATTTTCCCCTGTCTCTTCCATTTAAATGATGTTTTGCTGATAAAAATAGACATGCAGTTGTTTAGTTTGATAACCATAACTTACTATTAATAAAATCACCTGTAAAAATTGTTTCAGTAGTAAAAGTTATAAATAAATAAATACTAACAGGCCTCAAGTTATGAGCAATGTGTATTATTTTTATACATCCGGCATTTTGTCAAGAAGTCGATCAGGTAGCCAAATGGAAAACTGCCAATTGCTGTGTTTTTGTTGCTTCAGAACGAGGTACTGTGTGTTTTTGTGCGCGTTGCTTACCTCAGAGTTGGAGAGATATTTAAGTTATACAATGCTACATTTACGATCTAATAGCAACGTAATTATTACTTTACAACAAACACAAAATTACAAACATTTACCGAAGAAAAAACAGCTTCATTGAAACCAGTTGTTTTTTAATTGTTCATTTACAGTGTTAAGGTATGTACCCTATAGCGTACATACTCTGCAGTGTATATATACCCTACAGTGTACACCTTGTAGTGTATATATCCAATATAATCTGTAGTATACAATCTGTAGTAGAGTATATAACTGACACTCCGTCTGTTATAACAATGAGTGTTCCAGTTGATTTGATCAACAGAACAGCATCCTTGTGAAATTGTCACATTCTGTGTACTTTGCTAAATCTCCCTGAGAACTACATTAAGGGTATGTGTGTCTGTGGAGTGCTCAGCTACTTGCACGGTTATTTCACGAGCAGGTCATTCCCTTGATTGGATCAATTGGAACATTTGTCATCGTAACCAACGGAGTGTCAGTTTATTGAGCCTAGAAGATTGTATGCTGTATAAAGCTTAAAAATACCAGTTATATGTTTTCTGTGTTTCATTATATATAATACTGTTTAAACTCTGCATGGTAGCCTAACCTGAATTCTGATGGTTATTGTTGAATTGTGTGGAGCAGAGGAGTTGAGTGAGGAATTGTTAACGGAGCCAAACCTTTTGGTAATGTGTCATGCTTTCTTGCACACTTCTAAATTATTTGTTTGTTTGTTTCTGCATCTGTGTGTGTGTGTGCGTGTGTATACATACACACAAGTATATACACACAACTATTATGAATATTAAAGTAATCCAATATATATTCATTACATAAGACAGCGAGCTGGCAGAATCATGAGAACGTTGAGCAAAATGTTTAGAGGCATTTCGTCTGTCTTTACGTTCTGAGTTCAAATTCTGCTGACGTCGACTTTGCCTTTTATCTTTTTGGGGGTCGATAAAATATGTACCAATTGAGCACTGGGGTCATTTACATCTACTTACCCTTTCCCCTGAACTTGTTGGTTTCATGCCAAAATCTGAAACTAATATATATTCATCGCATCTATCTATAGAAGTTAGCATTTTAAGTTACACCATGCATGACACACTAATTACATACAGACACATACACACATACACACACACTCATATATATATATATATATATATATATATATATATATATAGCATGCAGTCACACATATAGCATGCACACACTTATATAACATGCATACACGTACATCAAAATACCGTCCCAACTATTTTTACCAAAACCTCACAGAATTAGGCTACATTGACGTAAACATAGTAATGTACTTTTCCAAAGGATACTCTATAATGCCTTCAACAAGATTTGAAATCACAAACCTTCTGTTCTAATCAACAAACCAAAACATCAACTATGTTTATGGAAAGTATTGTCAAGTAGTTTCTATGCAAATTAAAAAATGCATTCTCAAAATCATTTTATTTATTCATTTATTCATTTATTCCTATCTTATATTGCTTAAAACCCGCCGAAACAAGATTATGTAAACACTACTTCAAACAACGAAATTTCTTTTATTATCAAGTATTATTTGATATCCTCCTCATTGCTAAAAGAAACCTTAACAATGATGGAGAGTTGTTATTTATAGTTGCAAAACTCCTCAACAATTTTCCAGACTCTCTTCGTTACTTTTTTTTTTTTTCCTTACACTTACTCGAAACTAAGTTGTAACTGATGGTTTTGGAACTAAGCCTGTTTCTTAAACACATGCCATTCTCAGTGAGAATCTTCAAGAGAAATTATATTGCTCCTGCATTTATTTCATCTTTTAATGTTTCCATTATTTTCCGCAAATCTACTTGTTAAATTTCATTTTATTTATTTGCTTCAAATATGTATTTTGATCTTAGGAAATAATAATCTTTATTCTGTTTTTTTTTCTCTTTTTCTAGGTAAGTGGAAGATTTATTTGCACCACTGTCGGTAAGACCAGAATCGGAATGTTTTCTTGGAAATTCGCTTACTGTAACAAGATATGACTCTGTCTCTGTGTGTGTGTGTGTGTGTGTGTGTGTGTGTGTGTGTGTGTGTGTGTGTGTGTGTGAAAACCTTAGGTTGTTTATTTTACTTCATAAATTAGGACAGGAGAAACAGTGACCCTGGCTTTTGCAGCTTCCTTTCCCAGTTTTGTGAGAAAGATACCCAGGTGAACTGAACATCTAGTCACATAGATCTAACAGATGTCCTCTATAACTGAACATCTGGTCACAGAGTTAAGACCAAATATCCAATCTAACTGAACCAAGGACCAAGTGACACTATTAATCCTTTAGCATTTAAATCAGCCATATCCATCCCAAATATTCCACCTGTTCTATGTCCAAACTGGTCAGATTTGACCTCTCACACCTACCCTACAATACCATTCTAAAAATAAACAATCACATCATTGAAATCTCAAAGCTATGAAATAATGCATGATTAATTCAAAGCAATAAGTGAGCATAACATTTAACAGAGTAATCTGAATGCTAAAGTGTGCTGTGTTGTGTCTATTATCCTTTGTACCAGATTCCTAACCTTGTTGACTTTATCATCAAATAATAAAATATTTCTAGTGTTTCAGAGAATTTAGTTAAAACTAATTATGTCATCAAAATTAAACGTTTTTACCATAATTTGAAACATTTTTGCCGTAATTTGAAATACAAGTAAACTCTTTCTCATATATTGCAAAGAATTTAAGTTAATCACCAGAATTTAACAAAACTGGTGATGGTCCACATTGGTAGACTTAATTATAGAAACATTTTATTCCTGAAATAAAAGATGAGAGGATCCAAGAACAAGGAGAATAATGGTTAGTTAGGAGAGGCAGAATCTGGGTTCTATATTATAGTGTAGAATATAATTGGCAATTCTGATGGAATAAACCTATGTAAAATAGAAATTCTTTTCATGACCATCCCATCTGTTCTTAATAGAGCTACATTATCCATTGTGAACTTGACTGTAAGATGATTTGAGGGAGATTTAGCTGCTATTTCTAAAGACTCAAACAGACAATTTGTGCTGTTGTATTATTATTGTTCCCTACTGAATTATCCTGCCTGCATGATGGATTAGTAAGGTACCAAAATGTAGGTGGTACTAATGCTTCTACTATACCATCAAAACACCCATCTACCCACCCCCACACACACATACACATGATGGCTTACGTAAAGTAGATTCTGTTTACATACATCGTTGTGTGACACATAGCAAGAAAGGCTTTGGTTGCTGACTCTTCTCATCCACAATGGAAATGCTGCCACTACGACCACCACGACCACCACTGGTCACCATTTTTGTCATCATTGCACACACATGCATGCACACATATACACTCAGACACACTTGTACATACTGACACACACAGACACCATTGCTTTCTTGTTTTGTTTCTTTTTTATCTTATTTCAGTTGTGTGTGTGTGTGTGTGATTGCCATTTAAATGCTCACTTTTCCATGCTTGCATAGGTCACATATAATTTGTAGAGGTGGATTTTTCTATGACCAGATGCTCTTCCTGTTGCCAACTCTCACCTGTTTTGGCCAGACTGGAAACAGTCAGTGGTCAACACTTCTGTGAGGCAGAGGGTCAAAATCATTCACAAGTATTTTGTGATTTCAAGACAGACAGACACACACACACAAATACACATACACCACACAGACTTTCTCTTTCTCTCTCTCTCTCTCTCTCTCTCTCAACCCATTCATCCATGCATACACACACACATACTCACCCATTCATCCATGCACACACACATTTATGCATACACTCACACACATTCATCCATTCACACACATACACACACATGTATACAATAGGGTTTCAGGTTCACTCCTGCAGTGCAACATTTGGGCAAGTATCTTCTGCCACAGCCCCCAGCCAACCAATGCTTTGTGAGTGAATTTGGTAGATGGAAACTGTCTGGAAGCCTATCATGTGCGTGTGTGTATGTGTATGCATAGCTTTATGTTTCTGTCTCACTGCTTGACAACTGGTGTTGGTTTGTTTATGTCCCTGTAACTTAGTGGTTTGACAAAAAGAGATCAACTGAAGACATAATAGACTTCAAAACAAAATAAACACTGGAATTGTTTTGATTGATTGATTGATTGATTAAATCCTTCAAAGTTGTGCTCCAGCTTGGCCACAGTTCAGTGACTGAAACATGTGAAGAAAGAGTATATAAAAAAAAAAATGGAAAACATTAAGAAGTGTAACAAGTCAATTTTGAAGTTAATTCTTGTATTTCTGTGAGAAACAACAAACTTTGACAGAATTGCCGTTCTTGTAATAAAGAACTGTTTGCCTGGATAATAAAAATATTGCTAAAAATGTTCTGATAACTTCATATTGAAGTTAAGAGAGTAAGAAAAATATTGCGTTTGTTTTTATCAAAGAATAATATTAGTTTAGGGTGTTCTGTCTGTGTGTCTAGTTCCTTATAAATTTCTGCCGTCGTTCTTGATACGATGTGAAGGTCTGTGGAATCAGAGCCGATTGCTTATATAAAGTAAATTCTGTTTACATACATCGTTGTGTGACAGATAGCAAGAAAGGCTTTGGTTGTTGACTCTTCTCATCTACAATGGAACCGCTGCCCCCCTGCCAGCCATTATCTTCGTCGTCATTGCGCACACATGCACACACAGACACACTTTTACATGCAGACACACACACACACACACCGCATTGTTTTCTTATTTTGTTTCTTTTTATCTTATTTCATGTCATTTTGATTGAAGTGTGAGCCATTAATTAATTTTAATGTAATAATTAACTTGTAATTTATATTAGACATTATAAGCATTAATTTGAGACAGCAAAGAGCAGCAACAGAACATTGTTGTCATTCCCCCCCCCCCCTCGTCTACTGCCAGACAAGGGCTGGCAGTAGGAGGTGGTGAAGTAAGTTGCTTTTTGCCGCCTGTCTCCAGTTGGTGCTTGTAATGTCTAAACAGAAATTACGTTAAAAATATTAACCGTTAATTCATAATTTGTAATATGTTTTGATTTAATTATGAAAATAAATTCAGCAAATGAGAAACCCCCTTAATTCCGACATGCCAAGAGTGTTTCTACATGGTAGCTTGACCTACTAAAAATAGAAGCTAAATACCACCTCAATTGTACCCTGCCATCAATGGACACATTAGACAATGTAGTCCTTGGTAGACATATGTGATTAGTCTTCAATTCAATGACAACTGAACCAAAAATATACAGCAACAACAATGACAGTAACATCCATTCTGGATCTGGTTTTATTGATTTCAAAAAATTTTTGTTGCTATTTTGCAACAAATAAGGGGCGATATTATATTCAGCAGAGCAAGACATTTTCTCTGCTTTAAAGCTTATTCTGCTGCGATGATAAACTTGTTATTATCAACAAAGTTTATTGCTTTACATTTTGATACAAGATTAAGTTAAATTATGAAAACAACAGCTAAGATAAACAACAGCACCAAAATCTTATATGCTAAGATAAACTTTTGCTTCAGTTACATCTACACACGCACACGTACACACACTCACATGCACACACAATAGGGCTAATTTTATTTGCTTCTTTGACCTAAATCCCCAAACATATTAACCCTTTCCCTTGCTTTCCTTGTCGACCAAACAGTTGGGCTGGAGAAACACTCAATATTATTGATATAATGATGATGATTATAATAATAATAATAATAATAATAATAGTAATCCTTTCTACTATAGGCACAAGGCCTAAAATTTGAGGGGAGGGGAATAATCGATTACATAAATTTTTTCAAGGGCCCCTAAAATACTATTGTGGATCCCCAATTTACTATTTTCTTGCGTGGACCCCAAAGACCTTATATGGACCCTCAGGAGCTATACAGAACCTGGCTGAGAACCACTGAGTTAGGGTATTCAGCTTATGATCTGAAGGATGTGAGTTCAATTCCCTGTGGTGTGTTGCATCCTTGAGCAAGACAGTTTATTTCACATTGCTGCAGTACACTCACCTGTAAATATGAGTTGTACCTGTAATTCCTGTCGTATTCTGTGTCCCACTGAATGTCCCTGAGAAACACATTATGGGTATACATGTCTGTGAAGTGCTCAGCTACTTGCACATTAACTTCATGAGAAGGCTGTTCTGTTGATCGGATCAACTGGAACCTTTATCATTGTAATCAACAGAGCACCACTTAATTGCCTTATCTGACAAACCACTGCATTCAGTTAGAATAACTGCTCATTCTAAAAAATCCACATGAAGAGGTCTCACCTCTCATCCATTCTCCACATTCTCTGACCTTTCATAGTGGTACTTCCATGTCTTTCTTTTCAGGGCCACTAACTGCACTAAACCATTATCCATCCACACACACACACACTTCTCTTCCACAACATCTCAATTCTCTCTGATAGATTGCTTTGCAATCTGGAACACCTCATGCTGTAAGGCATTGGCAAATTTCTTCCTTTGTGTATCTCCCGTTGCTAAATAAACCTGTTGCTTAGCTTCTCTTCTGGCTTACCTGATATAATTCTCTGCTCATACATACATACATACATACATATATAAATGCATACATGCATGCATGCATACATAACATACATACATGCATGCATGCATGCCTACATGCATTTTTTACTTTGCTTTCTTTACTTGTTTCAGTCATTAGACTGTGGCCATGCTGGGGCACCACTTTAAAGAAGTTAAATGTATGGATTGATCCTAGGACTTTTTTTTTTGAAGTCTAGTACTTATTCTACCAGGCTTTTTCGCTGAACCATTAAGCTACAGGAACACAATCACACCAACACCAGTTGTCAATGGGGGGTGGGAAAGAAGAGACAGATACACACACACATGCATGCACACATATGTAAGGTGGGCTTCTTTCAGTTTCTGTCTACAGAATCCACTCACAAGGCTTTGGTCAGCCCGAGGCTATAGTAGAAGACACTTACCCAAGGGTACCACACAGTGGGACTGAACCTGGAACCATGTGGTTGGGAAGCAAACTGCTTATCACACAGCAGTGCCTGTGCACATAGATATATTTACACACACACACACATTTTTTTTACAGACATACACATAGGCATAGGAGTGGCTGTGTGGTAAGTAGCTTGCTTACCAACCACATGGTTCTGGGTTCAGTCCCACTGCGGGGTATCTTGGGCAAGTGTCTTCTATAGCCTCAGGCCGACCAAACCTTGTGAGCGGATTTGGTAGACGGAAACTGAAAGAAGCCCGTTGTATATATGTATGTATATATATATATGTGTGTGTGTGTGTATGTTTGTGTTTCTGTGTTTGTCCCCCTAGCATTGCTTGACAACTGATGCTGGTGTGTTTATGTCGCCGTCACCTAGCAGTTCAGCAAAAGAGACCAATAGAAAAAGTACTAGGCTTACAAAGTGTAAGTCCTGGGGTCGATTTGCTTGACTAAAGGCAGTGCTCCAGCATGGCCGCAGTCAAATGACTGAAACAAGTAAAAGAGCAAAAGAGTATATACATAAATATGTGTGTGTATGTATAAAATTATCAGATACATAGTTTTTTTTTTGTTGTTTTACTTGTGGACTTGTATATAAACTGTTTAACATCATTTCAAAAAAACATTTTTATATTTCATTCAGGACAAGTCATTGAACGAATCTTTTCTGTAT
>NC_069004.1:11774057-11777571 GCF_001194135.2 Octopus bimaculoides | reverse complement strand
GCACAATTGGGATGGAAACAGGGGTGGGGTGGGTTTGTAATAGATAAAAGACAAAAATATATCGAAAATAATAATAATAATAATAATAATAATAAAAAGATAATTGGTATTTTTGCCTGTCATATCATCTGCCATGTTTAGTAAAAATGGGCAAGTTGATTCCTTTGGAAAGATGTGTGTGTGTGTGTGTGTGTGTGTGTGTGTGTGTGTGGCTATAATTTTAATATTTATTACATTTTTTTCCCCTTTGTAATATTGAAACAATTTCTCATTCATAAAAATGGATCCAGCAAGAAAAGAACTAAAAGAAAAACAAAAAAAAAAAAGAAAAACCGAAGCACAAAAAAGACTAAATTTACCTTAGGTAGCTTGTTGTGCTTGAAATGACAGCCAAATTTATCTCAAATCAAAAGGAACCACCATTGATAGTTGTTTTACTGCGATATGAAAACTTGTTGGTAGTGAGCTTGAATGAAATTCCTCTATCTTCAAACAAGGATTGTTCCATTGTATAAAGAACTCTTAGATAGACATAACCAATGGGATTGTTATTGGTATAATTTTTTTGTTAAATTTTGCTCTCTCAAGGTTGACTTTAAGACAAACAACTAATTAGTTATGTCATTAATCAAGGTCTTGCTTTAAGTTCATTAATATTGCTTTGATATTATTTTTCTTAGAGCAGTCAATAAACTGCCTTGCTGCATTTGTTCTTAGTTCAAACATTCTTAGTTCAAATTCTACCAAAATCAGCTTTGCTTTTCTTCCTTTTAGGGTCAGTAAAATAAAGTACCAGCCAAATACTGAGGTCACTATAATCAGCTATCCCCTCCACACACGGTCCCCTCAAAATTGTTGGCTTCACGCCTGTATTAAAAATAATGAAATCCCTACTGGGTTTATCTTGAAGAACTCTTATGAAATTCACTTCACTTTTCTGAGACAAAGTTGTCTGAAGTTCTTTTGCCTGTTTTCCAAAAGTGACATGGCACCTGATGAAATTGTTGTTTTCATATTTTGACCACAGAATCAATTATATACCATTTCCAAAGTGATTCAAAAGAGTAAGAGGAAGGCTTCTTGTGTTATGCATCTGTATTTTTTGGTCTTGTTTTTCTGTTGTTGGTCACTAGCTCAGCAACCTCAGATCACCAGACACAGATGAGGTAGACATTACCAAAACCAAAATTTCTGGGACACATGGATTCTAACACAATTTTTGATAACTACAAGACATATTCATCATGTGGTGCAATGGAACCAAGAGATAGAATGGCAGCACCTTTCTGAAAAGAATTAAATGTAGAGTTACAGATGATCTCCTCCTTCAGCCTCCTGGGCACCTGATGAAATTGTTGTTCTCATATTTTGACTACAGAATCAATTATATACCATTTCCAAAATGATTCAAAAGAAAAAGATGAAGGCTTCTTGTACAATGTGTCTGTATTTTTTGGTCTGGGCCAGGACAGCTAGACTTCTTTAGACATTTAGAAACTTCCCTGGCAATGCCTCACCCTTTCACACTAAGTGGGGTTGAGGAGGATGGGATTGCATTTTAGATGCACAATGGAAATGTGTAGGGTTAGCATATATGAAAAGAGGGTACAAAATCCTCAAAAAATCTGCTCAGACAATTCCAACTGTCTGAAAGGAACCAACTGGATTTCTTTAATGTGCTTGTGTGAACGTTGATCAAAGACAATGGGTCATTGTATCTAGATTGTGTTCATTGGGTTAGCAGATAACTGAAACAGAGGTAGGGTGTTTCAATAGAAATATGGTAACAAAAGGTTAAATATATTATGACTCTTATCAGTCTGTGTGTTCTGTGACTGATTTGAGATTGTACCTTGTTCTGTGTTAGAAATTTCCTATTTTAAAACATTAGGTGTTTACAATTTAAACTCGTCAACTAAACAGACTGCAAATTTGTAATCTGCACCATCAACTTAAATGAGGATACATAAGAAAGGACCCAGTCACTGGAAATTTGAATGTGTTTTTCATGGCATGCAAATATTACAGGGAGCATATTAGCAAGTTTATCAATCAGCAATTGGCAGGGGGCAAGGTT
The DNA here is from genome assembly GCF_001194135.2 of Octopus bimaculoides. Classification (NCBI taxonomy): domain Eukaryota; kingdom Metazoa; phylum Mollusca; class Cephalopoda; order Octopoda; family Octopodidae; genus Octopus; species Octopus bimaculoides. The sequence goes on along the minus strand of NC_069004.1, from coordinate 11,775,494 downwards.
TCACAATTTAAACTGGTCAGACTAAACTGACTGCAAATTTGTAATCTGCACCATCAATTTAAAGAAGGTTCATAAGCAAGGACCCAGTCACTGGACGTTTGAATGTGTCTTTCATGACATGCGAAAAATATAGGGACCAGATTCGTAAGCGTATCAGTCAGCAAATAGCAAGGGGGCAATCATCAGTCACGTTGATGTAGAAGAGAAATATCAAATATGAATTGGCAGAAATAGATGAGAGCACTAGAAGAGGAGACTAACAGACTGATGTGATGGTAGACTGAATGGCTCTTGACCGTTTCTTCAATACAAAACACAAAGGCTATGTTGTTAGAACTAGTCTTCATGCACTAAAACAAGAAGGAACAAAAGACATTCAAGAGGCAAAAAAGATTCTTGGTGTGGTGCAGTGCAGTGTGGTAGAATAGATATCTTAGTTCAGACTACTTGAAGAAGAAGAAGAAGCAGAGAACAGAGCTGGGTGCCATTTAGGTTTTCACTAAAGAACCAGAAATACCATATTTTTAGTGAAACATCTGTTGTAAGAAAGATTTGGGAAAAGAACAACAGCAACAACAACAACAACAACAACATATATTTTACTGACTGCATTGCATGTTCTGTAGTTTCATGTGTGTGTGTGTGTGTGTGTGTGTGTGTGTGTGTGTGTGTGTGACCTTATTACTTGTTGGGTATAAAGTGGGTTGAAGTAACTCAGGGAAGTAGTTCTGGTTGGCAGCAGACAAAAAACTAAATTTTTCCCCCCCCCCTTCCCGTTATTTTTACTGTGTGTGAAGGTTAGCGCTAGTGATGCATATGCCAATTGTATGCTAAAAGATGTTAATGAAACGTGATGAATTGAAGAAGACCAAAGAGGTGAGGAGACATGTACAGAATAAATATATTGGATACACACGCACACACATGCATATATATGTGCGTGTGTGTATGTATCTATATATATAAATGTGAGATATAATATAAATTGAGAGCTAGGCTAACTCAATAGGAGTTTAGCAATAGTGGCCATTCATTATAAATGCTGACATATAGAGCTGAGATGAAGATTTGTCAGATAAAAAGGTCATAGGGAGAAACTAGATGCTACATTAAACTCAAGTAGAAAGAGGTATTGACCAGTTTGGTATTGTTAGTTAGCATGGAGTTTGGCGCTGAAGGACATGGCCCTCCATGTATTTTACAAGTTGATTTTATTTTTTATTTCTTCTTGTAAAGCTGGCTGTAAGGATTTCTTTAAAACTATCTGCCTGTCTGTCTGTTTCTCTCCCGCTCTCTCTTTATTTACATATGTGTGTGTGTGTGTATATATATATATATATATGTATGTATGTATGTATGTGTGTGTGTGTGTGTGTGTGTATATATATATATATATATATATATATATATGTATGTATGTATATATATATATATGTA